>NC_135550.1:17934483-18084483 GCF_964340395.1 Glandiceps talaboti
TGGCAAATTGTCAATAATTATGAGGTTTTGTATCTAGAGACACAATTTAAATGTGCACAACAGCTTTGTCATAAACGACCTGTTGGAGAGTATGTGCTCCATGAAGACTTGTTGTTTTTACTTTGCTATATTCCCTTGAATCAGTAACACAAAAAAGATGTTTATTCTCCAGTGTTTACTTTTGCTATATTTCTTTGAATAGAACAAAATGAAGATTGTGCACATAGTTAGACACATATTTAGAGATGAAAAATTATGTTAGAAATTTGTACACAAACTCAAACAAATCATAATATTCATTAAAACCAAATTAACAAGTACATGTACGACACTGCATAAACATATTGTGTAGTATTTTCCAAGAAAGAATTCAAATGAGACGGTGTACATTGTTGTCAAATTGCAATGCCATTGATGCTTTCATACAATCTTTTCTGATTGGACATACAACACATACAGTTTTATCAGCTACGGAGTTGGAGAATGCAAATTGATCAATAAAGAAAATCATCTGCAATTTTATATATTAAAATGTAAGGCTTTGCTTTCAAGAATATCACCATAGGTGACATCCCTATGCTTAATACAGAAACATTTTACTTCATAACGCCACTGATTACTTCAACATTTGTGCACTGCGGCATTGTGATAACCATCATTCATTGCATCAATTCTGTAATTCCCTTGAGATGAAAACTTGATTGTCAAAAAAGGAATGTATGCATTATTAAGTTTGACATGATCGGGAGCTTAAAATGGTACAATATGTTACATTACTAACAATTTGGTTCATTCTGGCAATTCTTATTTTCAAATCTTAGTATACTATATGGTAAATCTATGTTGACATAAAACACAAAATGCTGCTATATAGTATTTAAATATTGATAAAAAAAATTTCAGTTTAGATATCATAACCAATCTATTCATATCTTTTATAAAATTGAAATTTGAAAATTAATTTTTTTGAGATATAATTTTCAGATTCTGTTCTTATTCAAGTCAAACTGTTTTACCTTTGTTTAGTTTCAATTCTTTAAATATTACAGTGGTAACAATGTTATAATATGTAGTAGGGAATGTTGCTATTAAAGTAGCCTTCATAGAGCAATCAAGACAGTAGCTAAACACTTGTTTCAGCAGAGAGGAAATGATTAAACCTAATTTCCTGAATCTAGTCCAAATGTTCAAAGTCTCCTGAGTAAAAAAAACGCCCACTGAAGTATTTGCTTGATGCCATGTTATCAATATAGCCTATGGACGGACAGACAGAAATGTTTATCAAAAAGCACTGCAATGCCTAACTGTATACACATATCTGATAACAATTGGCATTATGATTTTCTTTTAAATTGTGGCAAATTTTTTTGAAATTATTGGAAATATATGTTCTAACAATGAGTAGACACACTATTTTAATTAACCAACCTATGCACAAAGACACAATTCAAAATGGCACAATTTATTTTGTAACAAGATACTCAAGGTATTTTCCAATGATATTGGAAGGTCACTGGTCTATCACTTCAATGACACTACATGTAGTGACAGGGCTTGGTAGTCTGATTTGCATCACTTCAATGACACTACATCTAGTGACAGGACTTGGTAGTCTGATTTGCATCACTTCAATGACACTACATCTAGTGACAGGACTTGGTAGTCTGATTTGCATCACTTCAATGACACTACATCTAGTGACAGGACTTGGTAGTCTGATTTGCATCACTTCAATGACACTACATCTAGTGACAGGGCTTGGTAGTCTGATTTGCATCACTTCAATGACACTACATCTAGTGACAGGACTTGGTAGTCTGATTTGCATCACTTCAATGACACTACATCCAGTGACAGGGCTTGGTAGTCTGATTTGCATCACTTCAATGACATTACATCTAGTGACAGGACTTGGTAGTCTGATTTGCATCACTTCAATGACACTACATCCAGTGACAGGACTTGGTAGTCAGATTTGCATCACTTCAATGACATTACATCTAGAGACAGGGCTTGGTAGTCTGATTTGCATCATTTCAATGACATTACATCTAGTGACAGGGCTTGGTAGTCTGATCTGCATCACTTCAATGACATTACATCCAGTGACAGGGCTTGGTAGTCAGATTTGCATCACTTCAATGACATTACATCTAGTGACAGGGCTTGGTAGTCAGATTTGCATCACTTCAATGACATTACATCCAGTGACAGGGCTTGGTAGTCAGATTTGCATCACTTCAATGACATTACATCTAGTGACAGGGCTTGGTAGTCTTATTTGCATCACTTCAATGACATTACATCCAGTTACAGGGCTTGGTAGTCTGATTTGCATCACTTCAATGTCATTACATCTAGTGACATGTGGGGCTTAGTAGTCTGATTTGCATCACCTCAATGACACTACATCTAGTGACAGGGCTTGGTAGTCTGATTTGCATCACCTCAATGACATTACATCCAGTGACAAGGCTTGGTAGTCTGATTTGCATCACTTCAATGACACTACATCCAGTGACAGGGCTTGGTAGTCAGATTTGCATCATTTCAATGACATTACATCCAGTGACAGGGTTTGGTAGTCTGATTTGCATCACTTCAATGACATTAAATTTGGTGACAGGGCTTGGTAGTCCGATTTAATCATTCAATATCCTGATTCAGCTACAATTTTCTATTGAGTTCTATCCATCTTACAGACCATCACCTCATAAATTTGGTATTCTAGATACAATGTTCAGTAGCAGTCTATGTGCCCTGAAGTTATTACTACTGTACTGCTAATTTTGAGCCCTACAGATGATTTCCATTTGAATTGTATGAAAGTCTGATTCACTGAACACCACAAGGAATACAATGACTTACTTACTGCTAAATTACATACAAACTTTAACATCACTGTCTTATGTGTGTGCTTCCATTGAAATTATATGAACATGATAACAACATTGACAGGGGGAAATACTGAATAAAATATAAACAAATTTCTATTTTTGTTCAAAAACAGATTCTTAATAATTGATCACGCACTAGATTATTCAATCAAAGTACACAAATATAAAGCTCATTAAATAAACAAGACTTGCATATGAATCATTAAATATGGGTTATTATACACAAGATTTCAAATTTTAATGTTCATACTATTATGCAATGTATAAGTATTTAATTCATAGGTGTGGATTGAGTCATTGCAACAAGTACTCAACTGCTTATTTAATGTCAGGGTTTTATGTATTTTTTGGTCAAAAAATTATAGAAAATTGGAAAAGTTACAAAAAAATATGTAAAATTATGCTATAAATATCAATACTGTGAGCTGCCATGACACTCAATATTATTTTTTTTTTAATTAAACTCTTGAGCAAAGAAAAGAAAGTGATTTTTATTTACACATCCCTAAAAAGTCTTGATGTACAAGGGCAAATATTTATTTGACTCCATCCTTCAATTTTTCTGAACCAACACAGTCACTAATTGAAAGTTAGGCTCATAAAAAATTACTCTTTTTCTTTTAAAATAGTATTTATTATTTAGAATATAGTGAAAATGATTGCTTGCAATGGATGACTACATGTATGTGGACTGCATTTGGTGAAGAGTGAAGCCAGACAAAATAGTGATCTAATGTAGCAACGGGAATACTTTCTTCTATTATCTATGTCACAAGAGATGCATGGAAAGAAATATTGATTGACTACGTACAGTGAACTAAATATTCTTGTGTGTGTCAAGCTTTAAATCTCCATGGATTGTGTACACTGACATAGAGTAAGAAGTCTTTTCATTTCACGGGAATCTGTTTTCACAGTGGATACAGATCCGTTATAATAAGATTTTGCCAAGATTTTTTTTTTATCATATAAAATTTGATAAGAGAGCACAACCACGTCTCTTAATTAAGACATAACAAACAACAGAAATATAAACATGATGAAATTTTAATTCATTTTTTATAAGCCAGCATCAAAACATAACTAGCTTTGTGAAAATAAATCATTCTATACAATGTAACGACAAATCCCTCAGAATCTTTCTTACGGAGCAGCTCATGAGCATTTTCTTTGATGTCTCCAAATCACGTGAACAAAATCTCATCCTGTCTGCCAAGAAATGATGTTGTTACACCAATTTATAGAAAAGAAAGAAATGCATTGGCAATATCTATTTCAACCTTTTTTCATTTCATTTCAGTCCCAAAGCTGTCTGTGTGCTCTATCCTGACAAGTAATCAGGCAATGATTTGATTCAATTCCGTTTTCTCATCACCTGCGAGGCACATATTTACAGTTGACTGGATGACAAGGAGCTGTCTGTAATAATATCTAAAGTGCTTTACAATATATTATTCTCTTTCAACCAGTAAGAATTAACACCAAAATGACAAAAATTATTTTTGTACAGCATTTTTCTTAAAATTCTTCATCCAAAATTGAAAAATTTCTTATTTATCGTTACGAGTATAAAATGACCACTGATGGCTGTTTTAAAGATATGACTAAGCTGAAGTCAGTACTCAGATCTGAAGTAGATTTCCATGGCTATTTGACTTGACTGTTTGCTTGATTATAAACACTGATTCAATGATTGGCAATCTGTAATGATGTCCTGGAACGATGCACCTGTACCAATGTCAGAAACGTATAGTGATAGTTATGGATGGATTTATGTTCCCCAGGGAGTTGAGGAAGCATAAAGGGCCATTGTACCTCTATAGATCCGTGCAAGAGGTAAGAATTATAAAGCGCTTCGAGAACATTGTAGAAAGTGCAATATTAAAAAACTAACATTATTATTATTATTATTATTATGATTTACAACCCTACAATCAGATGAAAAAACAGAATAATTCACTACTTTCACAAAAATAAATTGCGAAAGTTGTCACACATGGGCATGTTGTAATAAAATCTGTCTAAAGGCCACTGTCAGCTTAGGATTAAAATTTGGCTGTGGATAAGACTTTTCTGACATAGCTAGAAAAAGTTGATCCGGAACAAAAGAACACTCACTCTTAAGTTCTTATGACTCTACTGATAAGTTACAGTTCACAATCATATTAAGAGTGAGATTGACTTGCATAATATCTGGGTGACAGTTCAGCTATAAAATTAGACTGTCAACAGTTGTCCTGACTTCTTTGTAACATATCTTTGAAGGCTATTTTAGTTGAAGAAATAGAGTTAGAACTAGAACTCTACTTTGCTGTAAGTATGTATATACGCATTCGATGAAGTCAAGATGACCATCCTCACTCATGGTATTTGATATTTCTATGAACTATGCCCCAGCACTGTGGATATTTGCATAACAAAACAAATGTTTTCAGCGAGACATTCACGTTCTATCTATCGATATGAACATATACTAAATGTCAGGTCCCCATCAAATGGTGATGTAGTGTGATCAATAACAACTTATAATCCAATATGTCAACTGATTGTTTAGTGCTTTTACAAAATAGTAATCCTCATTTAGCTTCCATGCTAATAAAGGCCTCTGAAACAGCTTCAGATTTTAGTGTCCCGCTTCAGGATAGCAAGTGTGTGAATTCATAGTTCTTGTTCACGATTATGTTAATTTGGTGAAAGGATGTGCAACGCTGATGCCTAGTTAGACACTAGGGAATGCATCCAGGTGGGTATAGATGAGAGTTCTATTCTACTCACTTGGTGTACAATGTACACAGGTAGACTGCATTTGAATTATTAAATTTCATGTTAAAGGTTATATATGTACGCACAATTAGTAATCAATAAAATGATCTTTCAGTAGCTTTTTTTTCAGGAATACAACAGAATATATTTCACGTCTGAATACTGACTACTGTACAATCATTCACCTCATATAAAATTGACAAAGATATGTCATGATGTGGCAGCCCCATCCTGTCACATCCTATCAGCCATCACTTAGTAAAGGGGCAGGTGCCGCAACATAACATATCTTACAGAATCATGTAAGTTACAGCCTACAGATAAAAGTATGATTATAGAGTGAGAACAAGCTTAGCAAAAGGAATGCACTTGTCTGCCACAGGAATATTTCATAGCAATCAAGGCCAACCATGAATATTATATTTACATAATATACATGTAAACACTGGCAGGGTTTCTCTTACACCTCAACCTCTCACAAATAATATCCTGTCATTAGGGCATTCTGAGAAATGACACTAGGCGCTGTACACCTTGTCTAAGGCTATTGTTTTAAGAGGTGTGAAGTGCCTAATTTTGTTTGTCACTCAGAATGCCTTGTCCCAGTGTACAACAAAGGCTTTGCTATCATAGCCAGATTAGCAAATTCAATTATAACTCTTACTTTGGTCCTGATATCCAGGATTGACTTTTCTAAGTCCCCTAAACACACAGAAATGCAACTAATATAACATCAACTTCATCTTTGTTTACAAAATATATTATAACTGCATGCATTTCACTTACAGAACTGTATGGTAAATAAAGTGTTTACAAATACAACAATGGGTTAAAAATTTTATTTCTTAATTCTTATGTTTGTTTTCTTGTCAATTTCAGATGTCTATGAGAAATGTATCTGAATGGACCAAAAATAAATAAATTTGTTTCTCAAAGCCTAGATGGAGGTTACATGAAATCAACAGACAATCATCTTACTTATATTCAATACCAGTAGGTTTGTTTACAGCAAAAGAAAATTGGGAGTCACTGGAGAGATCTGGTTATTCATACCCAAAATTTATTTTGTTTGTCTACATGTTTTAATTTTTGTTTTCTTATAATCATGGAAATAATGTCCTCAATGAACATCTGTACATCTCTCAAACAATCCTTGCTTGCACATAAGTTGTTTGGAAACCGCATTTTTAGTGTGTGTTTTGTTATTATCATCGAAACTGTATTTACATGTAGACATTTTGCCTGTGTATTAGTGTACGTCAGAAGTCTTTGTGGTTTAACAAAGGGGCGGCCATGAGACAACATAAACATTCAAAATGTCCTGTATGATCATGTTCGGGTACTTTGGAGTTTGAGATTATGATTATTATTTTTTCAATTGTACAAAAACATATTCCCATACATTCAAAGCGCTTTCAATAGATGTTACTCTCATTTGGATATTATCGTGGTTTTAACAGATTTGTTATAATTTCGGAGAGAGAAGGGTACAACAAGGGGTAACTTACATACAACTGTTGCAAGAGTCGGGGGATGGGTTTTACGTTCCACTTTGAACAAGCATCTTTATACGCCTCTACCAGTTCTTCTGTTGTGGTCTCGTGGGCTGGAAGGAAGGGATTTGAAATGAATAAAAAAAGACATTATTTGGCATGTTCCAGCAACACGACGAAAACTTTTCAATCATATTTACCTTTATGCCATGGATCCTGCGGAGTAATGGCACCTGAGACCAGCTTACTGTCGTCTGGAAAGTTGACACGCTTACCGGGAAGTTTTATAACCGCTGGTTCAGGTGCATTTTTAGGTGTGTCCTCTGTTACTTCAGTTGCACTGTCAACATTATAAGATTCCATTTCTTCACGAAATTTTAAAATCGGCTGCCCTCCTGGAGAAAAACGTTCTGTATAAATATTTTCACGTCATTTTCCGTCTGTTTCATTCACTCTATGTACGTAGACAGAATCGCCATTTTTTAAGTTTTAACGCATGCGCATGTTACAGTCGACGAAATAACATTTCTTTATCGCTTTCTCTCGCGAGATAGATTAGGATTCCGTACCTATGACGTAAAATAGTATTTCATTGGATAAAAATAATAGAAGGCTAGGTATACAACCAATCATATCAGATTTGACATTGATAGTACAAGCGTAAATAAGCGGCCATTTTGAACTTTTGAAAACAAACCCGGAATAAGATGCACCTGAAACCGAAAGTAGTGATATAACTAATAATTCAAAACTGTCACAAACGGCGTTTCAGGTACAGGTTTGAAAAAATATATCTTAAGACGTAAAAGAATTGTAAGTTTTGTTATCGTTTCGCATTATTCGGATGTAGAACGAGCAGACGGGGACAACAAGTTCCATTTTGGTTGCACTTGCTTGAATATGATGTCAACATTCATGATCCGTCCACACAGTCCTTCCTCCCTTGATGATCTGTCACAGTGACAGTTCTTTCATCAAGAAAAGTGTTTGTTTTACCAAACACAGAAGTATCACAGATTTGCATAGATGTGATCAATCGGGAGTCAAAGGCTTGCAGTGCTGCAATTGGCATATATTTTGTGTATTTTTTTTCTTTCCATGTGTATACATGTATGGGACAGGACTATAAAAACTAATATGTAACGTTAGTTATCGTGATTGATAATAGTTTGTAGTGATGTTCTTTGTAACATTGGACCGTGAACGTTAGAGTCAACTTCAAGTCATACAGAAGCATATACTATAGGAAGATCAATGTAGGGATGTCCACTAAGAACTTCATGTGTTAACTGTTACGTTAAAATCAGTCATGCTTATTTGTTTATTTTATTTTTTTACAAATACCTATGTTTTGCATTCACATGAGATTTGCAGTAGCTCGAAATTTCGCTTTTGTTCGAAAAAGTATTCAAGTGGCCATATGGATGAGGATTGGGTATTTATTTTTTATTTTTTATTTATAAAACAATTTTATCATGGTGTCCTACTTGAAAAATCAATGTGAAAAAACATTGTCTGACTAAGTCTGTGTTTGTAACTTATTACATTGCATAAAGCCAAAAATGTGTAAAATTGTTTGTTATTGTATGTACAATAAAAAATATTTTACACATTTATCATGCATTTGCAAATTATTGAACTGCAAACAAGGACTTGGCATATGTTGTGTCAAGTAGTAAGCCATGATAACACTTTTGTAAATTAAAAATCCAAAATAAATATCCAATCCTCATGCATATGGCCACTTTAAGACACCACTGTACTACCAAAGTATTTTTTTAGGAGGGATTTCACCCAAACAAGTACAGATTATGCGAAACTTTTACATAGGTGAGGAATCTATTAATAAGTGTGTATACAATATAATAGTGTTGAGATATAAAAATGAAAGTAATTAAGTCACTGTATTTTTGTCAATTTCAGATTGCTATCTCATATAAAGTATAGTACTTTTACTGTATTGAGGAAAGACAGTTGCTTTGCTACAATCATCTCAGCTACAAAGTTATGCCAAGAACAGCAGGAAAGAAGTCTGCTGAAGCTAGGATGCCAGCGAAAGGTAATAGCACATCATTCAGTTTCAGTTATTATTACTCAAGAAACTTGTTTATCTCATAGTTAGTTTCTATTCCTCTTTCTCAGAGGGGGGTATTTTGTACATAAGTTATTACTAGTTGGACAAAATAGGAATAGTTTATACAGGTTTCTGGATATATGAGGGGTGGAGGTTGGATGAGAGGTTTACTATTAGTCACTCTTTGCACAGACAAGTAACTTTACTGTGCTCGTTGTTGTTAATCTTATGACCTGTTGTAATTGTTTTATTCCATGGTAATAAACACTTAGGAGTCACGGATATATGTATACATGTTCTGCTACATGTATATAGCCAGGAATGTCTGCTGAATGTCTGTGTGTCCATAGCAAGGACCTCCACTGAACAATGACTGATCACTGAGGAACAAGTTTCAACACTTTATTTCTCAACAATCACACTTAATCTATGTAACGTAAACCATGACTTGACTCTCCAGAATCCAAACGCTGTTATTTCCTGCTGGATAGAAGGCTTGAGATTTTTATATACTAGTATCGATTTATCATTTTTTTTGACATGCTATGCAACATAATGATCTTTCAAATTCTATGTTCCATTACAACAGCCAAGGCAGCACCAAAGAAAAGACAACCAAAAGGCCACAAGTTGCCAGAACATTTTCCTGAAGGGACAGTCTTGACAGATATACAGAAAAGACAATGGCAGCTTGGCAAGTCAATAGGGTGTGGTGGATTTGGAGAAATATACCTCGGTAAGTTATATGGTTGCATGTATGTCAACAACCTTCTTATGAAAGGGGCACATTATCTTTAAATCCCCAGTAACTGTTAGTTTAGGGCGTTTCTCCATTAAAAAGTACTTTTACATGAACAATTTGATTATTCTAATCAGCTGAATCCCTATGCTTTTACTAGTCACTGATGGTATTGTATGCACAGGCTTGGTGTTTATTATGTGTGAGTAAAGAGTTGTGAAAAAGATATCAACATCAGTGAGCCTTCTAACTTCTAAGCCAACTTGACTTGCACTGATACACAACAGTTTCTTGTGACATACAAAAAATTGGTGTTCCTCACTCCTTTAACATACTTAGTGGTGACTGTAAGAAACAAACTCTGTTTATATCTTTTTGACCCACAGCAACAGACTTTATCTTTCATTACAAAGAACTCTGATGCCCACTTTAATATTCATTTGTCAACAAATGGTAAAAAAATGGGGGGTTGGGGGTTGATAGTATTTGAATGAACATAAAGCAGTCAAACATGAGAACAAAAATTATAACAAAAAGCTAATAGTTCCAATTACAACTAACTAGGTCTTTATGCATACTGTGTTGTAATCTTGATGATCAACCAGGTTACCTAACCAATTTTGAAGATGATAATTGAATTCCAAGAATGTAAACAATGCACACACACGTCCACACAAAGGTAAGAGAAACTGATACACTGTGTCTTTTGGATTCTTACCTTCTCAAAATCTTCATTTTCAGCTCAAAATGATACTAGTAAACCAGTTGGATCAAATGCCGAAAATGTTGTTAAAATTGTGAGTAAATGTATAGCCCTATAAATATTAATTAAAGTTATCACTCAGCATTGTGGAAAATTTCCTTCAAAGTATTTTATCCATATCTCAGATGATAATATGAAATTTGACCAAAAAGTTTCTAGGGAAAAAAGTTTATATATTTTGAGTGACTAATGTATATCTAAAAAATAGTTTCTTTTTTTGCTTGAACATTAAATAAGTATTGAAATATTGGGATTATTGTCATACCTTGTTCTGTTGCATACCAAATGCAAGGCATTTTAGTACACAGTTGACAAATCTACGGGAAATGCCATATTTTTCTGTGTAATATCTGGAATAACAAATACAGAGAATTTTGTATTTCACATAGTGTGATATTTGATCTTTGGTTTATCTATTGCAGGAGCCTCATGCCAATGGTCCATTATTTGTTGAGTTGCATTTCTATCACAGAGCTGGCAAACCAGACATGAGTGAGTACCATAGTGAACATTGGCTTTTCAGACTTTTACTGTTGTATTTCCTGCTAACATCATTTAGTTGTGAGATGAAGTGTTGTATTTTGTGATAGACAACATAATATATGTGGTGCTAACAGTCAGATGAAATATATCCTGATTTTCTAATCTTTTGTCATCAACTAGTTCTAGTACTTGATCAGTGTGATCGCCACTGAGGATGTCATCTGGTGCAACCCTCAGAATGGACATAGTGAAAGTGATACAAGAAAAAATCTCTGTTAATAAAATACTTGTCCAAAGAGTACGCAATGCCTAAGAAAGTTTTTGTGCGGGTGAACATTTCAGTTGATGTGATCATAGTACATGTACATCACAACATGTATTATGACTTAGTCCTAAAACTGTATCATAGAGTTGTAATTGTTAATGATGTTATTGGTATCATGATTATCAATATGTGAATGATTTTAAAATTAATTTTGTTTGCAGTTGAGAAATGGAAGTCTGCCAAAAAATTGAAACACATCGGTATGCCAAAGTTAATAGCATCTGGGAATCACAGTTCACCTAAAGATAAATACAGATTTCTTGTCTTAGAGCGATTCTCAACAGATTTACAGAAAGTGTTTGAATCTTCGGGTAAAAAGTTTACACTGAAAACAGCGTATAACTTGGGGCTGCAAATGGTAAGTAAAAATGTTCTCAAATGTATTCCATGATGGCAATGATTTTTGGAATAGTGTATGCTTTAAGCTTGATAATATTGACCTCAATTTGATAACATGTACAATGTCTTAATTATTTTAACAATTTTTAGTGTATATATCATTGGTTGTCTATAAAAAATAATGTTCCAGTTACAGATTTAATAGGCATGCTGTGTACATTTGTATACAGAATGCTATCCACATTTATACATTATTCAAATAGTAAAGTTATATGCATTCTGGTTTTAGGGTACAAGTACAATTTTACCCACAAGTTTTGATATCCTCTTTGTATGCAAGTTCAAGACTATCTTCCTCAATTAGCATGTGTGGAGCATACTTCATGACTTAAAGTCAAACAATCTGATTAGAATCTGATAGAGGAGCTGACCTCATTTCTCCTTGTGTACTGCTTCGCGTTGACCTTTGTATATCCAATTATGTTCTGACCTTTGTGTATCCAATTATGTTACTTGTATGTTTGTTGTTTTTTTCTATTATACCCCTGGTATACCTTGTCCCAAATCAAAGCAACATTTGAGAGATATTTATGCATGTGTATGCTACTGAATGCACTTTCATATTAACAGAAAAAGAAATTTGAGAATACGCCATGATTTCCGTGTAATCTTATCACGGCTAGAAATATTTTTGGTAGATGTGGAAACCCGGGTAACAGAGTTTAGAAATCTGGTAAAATTTACATAGATTTCAATACTGTGTACCATAATTTTGGTTTGGATTGTACCTACCTTGCCATTAACCCCAAAATTTAAATCCTGTGGTCTTGGATTATATCATCAGTAGAGGCAATAGAGTAGAAGCAAAAGGAAGGATAAGGCTCATTCTTTGTATAGCTCTACAGTCATTGTTTGCACACACACACACACACACACACACACACACACACACACACACACACACACACACACAGACACACACACACACACACAAACACACACACACACACACACACACACACACACACACACACACACACACATACACACACATACATACAAATTTGAATCCTAATCCGGCATCCACCTTTCAATGAATTCAATGGTTTCTTTAATAACCTCTTGTGTAATCTAAGCTTTTGCAATCTGAATGTGTATTTTACATTACTTCAGTTATTTGGTAGCCTTTAATATTGTTAGAGTTAGTTTTTATACCTATGGACATTTTACCACAGTAATTTGATATGGTAGCATACAAACACAAGTATCTGGATGGAAAATTGGAGGGGGGGGGAGGGGGTGGGGGGCAGACAAGAGTTCATGAGGGGGGTCAATTTTCAATACTCTTGTCTGTGATGGAAACAATTGATTTTTTATTTTTTCCCCAAACAGTTGGATGTTCTTGAATATTTACATGAGCATGAATATGTGCATGCAGACATCAAGGCTGGTAACATATTGTTGGGTTGGTCTCCCACAAAGACATCAACAGATCTTGTAAGTACACTGTAAAATTTTGAATGCGCCATATTCCAGTTATCAGAGACCACCACTAGGGGATGTTGTTCAGAAGCTCGTATTAGATACGATATGAGGGCGTTGAACATCGTCTTTTCCCAGTGTTTCTCAGCAAAAGTTTGTCATTCTCAGCCAGTTCAAATAGTCCTGCATTTATTTTTTTTCTTAATTTTTAGTGATGTGATTTTTAGGAACTCATGCCATGGATTTTTATTTATTTAACATTCGTTATTTTGACTGCTTCTACACCACTTCCATTTGATTTGCATCCAAATAAAGTAATTTAACCTTTGCATGATGCTTCTTTTGAAAATGAGTACAAATTGTGTAGGATCTACAAGTCCTACATGTACCTCAGCCATGCCCTGTTCGTTATCACACTGAGAAGTGTAATTTCAAATTCAACTTATTTATTTACTGTCAAAGATCACTCAAGACAGTCAATAATTATCTAAGTTCATATATTGTCTTTACAATATGTAAAATAACAATGTTTCTTGGAAATGACGTCTTCAGAAAGGAAAGCCAAATGCTACTGGCTCTTTCAATAATACATTCTCGCAACAGTGATATAATGACCGAATTTCTGACAAAAAAAAAAGCTATTGGGTTTAATATAAAATCATGTGTCAAGATGCACAGCAAAGGATAAACATGTGTATGCAGAGATATATCCGATTTACACAGTGGCCTGCACTCATAAGTTGGAAATCAGAATACGGCACACTGAAATATCATTCCAGTACAGCATTCATACAGTAAACTGCAAGTTATGTCTAACATCTCATGACCTGTGTGCCTTTGTGTTGTTATTTTGATCATACACACAAGTTTGGCATGATGCCTGATGCAAAACAGATTTCCTGAAATGGTCAAGTGAGCATGGTGGTGTGCGCCCTCTTGTGGCCAAACTAAAGTTCAATGTAGTGGTGTTGAAAAAGGTATAAACAATGCATTTTGCAACATAACATTGTATGGTATCGCACAATGACATTTTATGCTTGAGGAAGTGAGAAGGCTTAATAATCAACATACACCCCATGATATATATCTACACTCTAAGAGTTCACGAGATGTTAGGATCATCACATCTTACATTTGCCAGACATAATAATGGCTAACCATATACCTATACTTTTATTATGCACTCTTGTTATGCTACAAACACCAATCACACTTACTAAGTTCACCTGAAGACATGTTTTCCTATAAAAAAAAAGATAATCAGCACTCGACTGATCTCTCTTGAATTTCAATGATTTTGTTTACCTTTCTTTGTATTCCAGGTATATCTGGTTGATTTTGGACTAGCACATCGATACATTCCTGATGGCAAACACCATCTGTACAAAGAAGATCCATCAAAAGCTCACGATGGCACAATTGAATTCACAAGTCGGGATGCACACAGAGGAACAAGTACATATACATTATTATTTCAGTGTTTATTTCAAATAAAGGTGTTCAAATTCAAAAAAAAGAAAGGCATGAGTTCAAGATTGCAAACATCAATATTTCATCTTCAAATGTTCATATTAGAAAGCAGTCATTTCTTTTATTTTTCTATTTTTCCACTTTCGACTTGCCAGAACCGTCCAGGAGGGGTGATATTGAAATACTTGGTTACTGTATCCTTCAGTGGCTATGCAGAGTTTTACCATGGGAAGATAATCTTGATAATAAAGATTATGTCAAGGACCAAAAAATCAAGTGAGTTTTTTTTTTTTTTTTTGATGATTGCTTATCAAACATTGCCAAAAACTATGTATGTCACAAACTTTACCCCAATATGGCTGATAAGGACTCAGACACATGAACTTGTTACAAATGAAAAAATGAAATCTGAATAATTGGAACAAATTGTTACCACTGAAGTGTGGTATATATCTTAAACTTGATATGTGTGCTTTTCAATCTGATCAAACTTTGGTCAAGGTTTGATTTGCTTTATTTACTGTATGTTACATCTACAGTGTGTCCTTTATCAGAGTGCATGTTCTCTTTTATGTATATATCAAGTGAACACCTTCCTCCTTGGAAGGAAGGAAGGAAGGAAGGTCATCACTCGATATATAAACAAAGTGAACATAAATGACACACAGCAGAGGTGCAATGCAGTAAATAAAGCAAATCAAGCCTACTGTTTGTTCTTGATCAGATTTTAATCAGCTTGCATATATTTATACCAAACTTCATTGACAGTAATATCCAGTGACCACATCTAGGGAAATACTTGATAGTCAACCAAAATTCAATTTTTTTTCCTTCCATTTAGATATATGTCAAATCTACCCAGTCTGATGAAGAAATGTTTCCCTGCAGGTCGTTGTCCAGGTAACACAAGCTCAGAATTAATCCTATTTGGGTTTTTTATGCTCACCTGATAAAAACAAGTTAGTTTGCATACTTCATTTAAGGTCAAATTACAACTTTAAAATATTTTTTAGTTGTTTCTAAACTTGAAGGTTGGGCAGGTGTGCAGGAAAATCTAAATATGCTAATATTATATTTGAAGGCTGATACATTTGATAGATTAGTCATGTTCTATGTAGGGGATGGGGGTGAATGTTAAATCATATTACAACTGTGGCTGTATTTTTACATTCAAATCAAACGGCTTGAAAAAAATCAACTGAGGTGCAACATAACTCAAATATTCAAGCTATATTTATTCATTTACAATGGAGTATAGGATACACACAAACTGCATAAAGAGGGCTTCTATAATCCAACTTGATCTGAAAAGAAAATGTATGTTGTTAAATAAAGTGTCCTAGAAAGTAGTAGTGTATTGATATAAGTGTAACAAGTGAATACCCTATATCTCTCTATAGTAACTGTTGTCTCTTGCATTGTTCTTAGCCAGCCTTTTGAAGTATTTTGAACATGTGAACAAACTTGATTACTGTGAGAAACCAGACTATGCTTACCTAAAGAAATTGTTGCATGCTGAGATCAAGAAAGAAGGATATGCAGATGATGGCAAACTCGACTTACATAAAAAGGTAGGTTTGCTGAGATGAGCATCCAAGGTTTCACACACACGCACACACACACACACACACACACACACACACACACACACACTATCAACAGTGTATTATGTGACTCTATTGCACATGCTTGGGGCTTTGGTTGGAGATACTTTATTTCAGAAAAGTATGATTTGCACTGTAGGTGTTATGTTGCCAATTTAATGACCAAATGTAAATGTGATATCTTTATAGCCACAATTCTCAGTTGTGGTGCAGTACTGAAGGGGATAATTTGTGGGCCAATGCAATTTTATGAGAAAAATGTAACACAATTCCTTCATCAAATTGTATTTGCTATACAAAAATTCAAGACTGAATAAAAATAAAAATCTAAGGTATTTTGAAGTATAGCTATCATCAAAATGTATATATTAGACAGTTTAGTCTTAGGACCGACTATATGTCATCAAGTTTGCTCATCTGATGTGAATTAAAGATTATGTTGAAATATTTTCCATTCAGGCAAACGGATCTGTTGAGGATGATGGACCTGCAAAGAAAAGAGTGTCGAGTCCTGTAAAACGAACAAAAGCAGCAGCCAAACCTAGAAAGAGAGTAGTTGAAAGCACAACAGAAGAAGATGATGATGACTATATCCCTCCACCTAAAAAGACTGCTGTGAAGTCTAGAAAAACTGTGGCTGCCGTCAAGTCTAGAAACACTGTGGCTGCCAGTGGAACACCAAAGAGAAAAAGAGGCAAGCAGGCAGTTGTTGATCTCACGTCTGATGAGGATCTTGTTCAATCTCCTCCTGTCAAGAAAACAGGAAGGGCTAGGCAATACAAAGCATCCACTCCAAGGGACATAGAGTCACCACGTTTGAAATCAGCAGAACGTCGAAAACCCAGAAAGAGAGCTGCCGAATTCATTGAGGACAGTCCATCAACAAGTAAGGTTGCAAGGACAAGTAAAGGTCAAAGGTCACCAAGAAAAAGTAATGTAAGGAGTCCAGCAGCTGAGAAGCAGGGAATTACAAATAAAGGTGATTATTTTCTTTCAGTTTAAATTTGTCTTAGATTATGAATATCATTTCAGACACATTACATATTACGTTAAATTACTTATCTTACATACCTTTTATCAAAATTTAGCATGTTTTTGTCAATAATAAAACATCTGTAAAATGTCTGAAAATGACATAATGTGACATCAATATTGTTCCACAAATACATTGACATCTAAAAGTAACTCTCCACCATGCACCACCATCATTTCATCACAATCTCCTCCTATTTCTGATTGTGTTTCTGTTAGGCTACATGGCATCAATTTGGGGCTACCTCATGGGGGATAGCTGACTGACAGTTAACAGAACCAACATTGTACAAAGTAAGGCATGTGTGGTTTGCTCTATTGGTACTAACAATAGCCTGGCTCTGTGTCCTCCTGTCTTATTAGACATGTAAAGACATGTAAAGACATGAAAGATCCTTTGTTCTAGCATAGGCAGTGGCTCTTCTCCACTGTCTATGGTTCTAGGCAATATTATTAACTAACAGATTCTCACTTTTAGTTCTATGCAAATGTGTTGTCATAAAATCATTTGATGAAGCTAATATTGGTCTTCTTACTGTAGTATTGTTAATACAGGTCGTCATTAATGTTCCCATTTTAGTAACACTATATTTAAACTGGTTAATATGGTCATATAACTACTATAGTATTTTATGACCGATGTGCATATCATGTTTCATTTTTTAGAGTCATGCTTGCATTAAAGGTATCAGAATTCAGATATACTGGTATATTTTCATGAAATTTTTAAAATTAAAATTTTCTAATATTGAGAACCAACTGTACAAAATTAGATGATGCCTCCATTGAATCAACAATTTCAAAGTCTATGAAGCATCAGCGGTAATTGAATGTACTGACTGCTGTGCCCCATGTCTGTGATCTTGGATGCTAGCTACTCAATTCGTCATTGTAATGCAGTAAAACATCAGACAACCTTGCAGACAAGTCACTGACACTGAAATGAAATGAAAATACCATAGCACAAGTCGAAATACTACCCGTAGTCTGTCTCCATGCCCTAAATATGTATATTTCTTGCCACTGTAGCAGTCAAGCATCTCATTTACATGTGCATGGAGATGTTTTTAAAACTTTTTTTCAGGCATATATGTACGTAGTCGTACATACGTACGTATGTACATATGTACGTGCATGCATATATGTATACATACATACATACATACATACATACATACATACATACATACATACATACATACATACATACACACATACACACATACATACATACATACATACACACATACACACACACATACATACATACATACATACATACATACATACATACATACATACATACTTACAACACATACTCACAGCTAGCCTTGCTACTTTCTCTAAATTGTCTTAATATATCAGTGTGACAATTAGCTATAACGGTTACCTAAGACTATCTATAAATGGCAAAACCCCACTCACTGCAGAAATATTTGCTACTTTTAAATTAGCAAAAGTAACGAAGCTGTGAGAGTGTCTAACACACACACACACACACACACACACACACACACACACACACACACACACACACACACACACACACACACACACCTTTCATGCTTGACATGTTTCAATCTGGAAGTTTTTTGTGACCTTTTAATTTTAACTTGTAGGTCCTGTAAAAGTAAAGAAATCCAAAGTAAAGAAACAGTCAGCGACAATCTCAACTCAGACGTCACCTGGATTTTACAAGAGATGAAGAACTCCCTCCAGTATTCACTGAATGAACATTTAGGATGATTTCATTGTATTCTAGTTACAGTTACAAACCTAAAATTGTTTTGAAGATATAATGTTATACATAGTACTACAAAATGTTGTGTTACTATTGCTTTATATAAATACATATACGAAAACAGTGATAGTAATCAGTCAAACAGGCAGCGCACTATGTAACACTGGCTAAAATGGGGGGAGGGGGGGGGGGGTCACTCAGTTCAATACAGGTTTGAGACCAAGAGTTTAATTTTCCCTATTTTTGTAAGCCAGAATAGTATTACCAGGAGCATATAGTATAATTGCTTCCAACTGCCTGGTGGTTCAGAACGATTCCCCCTCCCCCATCATAAATATATATTGTTTCTAGTATGTGGTAAACTGACAGTAACAGTCGCTGTAATGGTAAACAATAGTCCATTCCATGCTGTGAACAGGAAATTGAGAATACATAGCTCTAATTGGGGGTATCATCACGTCCCTTGGTATTCTGTAGAAGTGTAAATCAGGGATATTTTCATGTTGTTCAGACTCGAGGAAACTGTTTAACTGAATAACCTATACCATGTATACCCCCAAGGTACACATAAACAGGAAGTAGAGCGCCACCATGGCAAATTTTGGAAAGGCCAATTGTTTTGACAAAATATGAACCTTCAACCATGACATGTGTATCTTTGTCATCTTCAATAATCACGATAGTCTGACTTCATTATATTTTGCCATCATACCATTACATGCAATTTACCCCACAAAAAACATATGCACTCAACCTTTAATCTTATGTGTATATTTTTCTGGGATTATTCCATTGAATATCCTTTTATTACAAAATATGCTATGCAGAAAAATAACTATAACTCTGAGTACATACATTTTTCTGCCTAAGCACAACTGCCAAAATGTACTTCTTTATGTAATATTGGCATATGCATTTTAATTGACGTTACAATAAAGTGCCTTTCCTTTTGACGAAATCATCACACTTTGTGTTATGTGTTTAATCCGATGATTATGTGTCATATGTCCACTGTTTGGAATGTACTTGACTGTGTTGTCTTATTTTGGGGGTCTATAAATAGAATATTTCATTCAAAATTCTACTGCCAAGGAAAACTGGACAAAAGCTGCTATAGGTTATCTAAACTGGCTATGAAGAGTATTTTTTATCCCACAAAGCAAACTTTCCTTATTTTATCTGTACATAGTGTTACAGTATTTGAGTGTGTTTGGATGACAAAGGCGGTGATTGACCTTTGACCCTATTATTGGGTCATTGTACAACTTGCATGCTGTGTGCGCTACTGTGGCAAGTTTTATCTCACTACTGGTAATGCAAAAATAAACAATAATGAAGACTCAACATGTCACTTCGTTATAATGTAGAGTGACAGATTTCAACTTTTGATGTGATTGCTTTTTACATATGGTATTGAAAAGCAATCACTTTGTTGTCATCTTGACTGTGATTGGTTTGCTGCAGTATGAGCATTCTCCAAATATGGTATTGAAAAGCAATCACTTTGTTGTCATCTTGACTGATTGGTTTGCTGCAGAATGAGCATTCTCCAAATATGGTATTGAAAAGCAATCACTTTGTTGCCATCTTGACTGATTGGTTTGCTGCAGAATGAGCATTCTCCAAATATGGTATTGAAAAGCAATCACTTTGTTGCCATCTTGACTGTGATTGGTTTGCTGCAGTATGGACATTCTCCAAATATGGTATTAAAACTTTGACGACTTGATGGTAAAGCTCTCAACCACTGAAAGGAAATATGGGAAGAAATGTAGTGAATTGAAAATAGAATGTGCCTTAGAATTAAAATTCAAACTTTTGTTACTCTGTTCTTGAAAATTCCACCCTATTCTCAGGAGAAAAAACAAAAAACGACCGAGTAACAACGGTACCAGTATCCATATTACACTTCAAAATGTCCACCAATAATGTAATGCTATGGGCAAATAATAGCTGGATGATTTCCTTGAAAGTATGATGGCAAACACAAATTTTTGATTCATTCAAGCTACTTGAATTTTAAACAAATTGGTCACCTAGATGCATTCTTTTCTTGTGTTTATACACATATTTGTGAAGTTAGCCAAGTCATCTGACACAGCCTACAGTAACATAATCATTTCTAAAGTTAAGCCTTACTAAAGTTGCTCACCTCATACAGACAGGATTGATGGAAAGGCTGTCCACATCTGGGATCATCACAGACTTTATCAGGAATGGCAGTGTCTAGTCGGTAGGAGTAACAAATACCACACTCTACACTGAAGTCCTACAGTTTGTACAGGAGAAATCAGAAAATCAAGGTTGCATATTCACATTGCATGATTCAAAGTTACCATGCTATTTATATGACTAACAGATGAGAAACACTCAATGATAGTTATTTTATGGACAAATTAGTTTGCTAAATAAACTTTCCATCCTTACACTTTTGCTTAATATAAAGTTGGTAAATTTAGAGATTTTCAGATATTTTCTGATTTGTTATCAAAGGCTATAGAACTATATAACATAAGCATACTGAAACCGAATCGTGTCTACATATACCTGGTATCTACCTCTCACTCTCACATGGAATTATTTAGACAAAAATGAAATGTCTCTCTAGATTTGAAATACATATAATCAAGAATGTATTTCATTGACTGAATTCCCAGTATACTAGTATCAAATTAAAAGTTCTACTCACAAAGTCAAAGCATTTGTTGGAAGCAAATCTCAAATTTTAACTGACATCTCGTTAGCAATGTCAATCAGTACCCTCCTGACAGCACTAACGAGACAACAGAGAACATTTGGGATTTCCTTCAAAAAATTGTTACATTCTATGAGTAGAAATTTTCATTTGAAAATATTGTATCCCTATATATATTCATGATTTTGGCAATACTAGGCTTCACTGCTAACACATTATTACAAATTTACAATTTGCCAAGAGCTATCTAAATAACATTAAAAGTGTTCATTATGGGCTGAAAAATTGAATGTAATGGCGTACGATGTATATCATGCATTGTAGCTGCACTTAAACCTGACATGTAAGATTTGTTCTTACCTGTTTCTTTGTGTTAGTTTTTGAAGGAAATTCAGTAGCTAGTATATTCTGTAAGTTTGTTAGCACAGTTTCCTCTGGATTCCAATTTTCCAAATTTGTGTTTAGTTTGTCTCGTAGTGGGTTAATTACTGGAAATCAAAGTAAACCTAAATATCACATTCAAAAAATTACAATATTACATAGTCAGTGATGGCACTTTACATGTACACTGATTTTAGTTTCTACATGTAAACACTCCTGAAAGAGGTTCTTGTTTTGTCAACAAATTGTATATCTGTGTAATACTTATAGGACTTGATCACTAAGCAACCATACATACTTCAACAAGTACAACACTTTAAATAATCAGGAAAACAGCAAACGTAATTAAAACTGTGTTCTAGTTATGATTACTGAGGCTTTGCATTTATGACTTCATAGCTGAGAAGGAGAAAAGTTGACTGTGGCCAGGACTCAAGCCTAGACCCACTAACTACTAGACCAAAGCACTACCAGCCATGCTAAATGTCAATCAACCCCACCACAACTTGTTATACTTTGGGAGGTTTTGTGCATGTTGGTGTGATGAGTATGGAGTGTTCTGCGGATTATAATACATTGAAGGAAATAGAGGTATTAAAACAGAGTAACCACGTCAGATTTGGTGACAACAATTACAAATATTGTATCAACTTCATACCATGGTCAGCACCAAGAAATTTACACTCAGGAAACATCCTTGGATGAAATGGATCCATATTAATTTGTAAAGATGAACTGCTTCCTGTAAGAAATGACAAAACATGTGTAATAAAATTACATTTCTATCCACTTGGTAGTTGTTTTGTAAAAGAACTGGAAAGCCAAGAGCACGGAAAACCAGTAATATGGAAAAATACAAAATATACACAAACAAATTTTGATTAAAAAGGGAAAAAAAGAGCACATCAATTCATATTTCCATTAGAATTTTAATAATCACTTTCAAACATACTGCTGTTAGATTTGTATTGAAACTGGCAAGACAGCTACATCTATTAAAAAAAAACAATCTATAACCTTGTAAGATGTGTAAATATGTTAAAAAATAATTTACAAACCCCATTCACCATTTTGAATGGTGCATTGTGGGAAATATGGTATCGTATTAAAATCAAGCAAATGAGTCAAGCACTGTTGTAAACAAAATGTTACATTGTTTGTAAATACAAATAATCTAGTCTTGATTACCTAGCCCCTTAAAGGTGGGCCACTGATCTGATCACCATAAACCACAAATATCATAGTCTAGTCTTGGTTACCCAGACCCTTGCAAGCCTGCAAATCAGTACTGTAATTGTAAATATCTCATCTCACTTTTGTCTTCATCTGAGCATGCCCAGTTTTAGATTGTTCATTGCTGTATCCACCATTTTATCTCTTGTATCAAAGGGTTAAATGGGTGAACACACAGTGACACTGACAACCCTTTCAGTCTATCTCTGAAGTGTTAGACTGTTCATTGTTTGCGTCCACCGTTTCATCTATTGTACAGCTCAGTTTAGATAGAAGATGACTACAGTACAAATACAATGTGAATCAAAACACTTCAAATATCAAATTCTTGTACACAACAAAACAGCATTGTCTAAACACATACAAAATTCACATTTCTTACAATTTAAATACAATATCTACCAGTAATCATAATCTCACCACTTGGAGGGGACCAAGATCTAAGGTCTTACCTAATGCTATTCTTCTTAATGTGGAGGCATAGTATGGTTGCTCTGGCTCAAGAACCCATGTTTTATTATCAATTTCATCTACAACTGCAAAGAAGTCTTGATATTTTTCTAATTCTTGTGAAAATTGGTGATGGATATTCTTCAATTGGCTCTACATAAGAAGAAATGCCATGATCTGAGAATGTTACTTCAATAAACAATCTGTTGTTGATGTCATCATTATGACAGTGACACAAAAGTGACTCTGAAACAAGCAGGGATAAGCAAATCAATTTTGGAACTATTGGTCTTTGGATTAGTGACAGACAAAAAATCTAGTGGTCCTGCAGTAGGACCTTGTGGTCCTTGTTTTTTACAATTATTTTTAAGCTAGCTAGAATCATTTAATTATGGGGGTTTTTTTTAGAACTGGTTATCAAAATGCCATTGTTAGTTGTATTGAATATCTGTAAATGTCTGATGAGTCCACACCAATATGCATGGATGGAGCATTGAATTTGATTGTTTGTTATGGTCCCTTGGTGTAGTTGTCGATAAGACTAGGCATTACAAAAAATCTGTGGTCTGGGTAAAAAAAAATCAGTGTTTCTTGGATGTAGGACTACTGGATTCACTAACCCCTGATGTATGAAAAGTCATGTTAACTCTATTGTTTATAACTTGTGAACAGGTAAGGATGACAAGTTTCATTTGTTACTCTCTTCCTATTCTCCTAGCACACACACACACACACAGTTAGTGTTTTGGTACTTGATTCTCTAAATAATCACTCAAGTGTGCATCACCTATCATAAATCTTGAATTGTTCTTGAATTGTTTCATAGCTACCTACCTGTGGTGACCAATTCAATCTAAATAAAACAGGTAAGTCCACGTTACAACTTGGAGCTATTTTAGGGTGCTGCAAAATACAACCAATAGACTTTCTGGTCAATTCTTGTATTTAGGGTAACTGAGGAAAATGACAATTTTACATCCAGTATATATAATTACTCCTAAACACAACAATGCAAACAGTAGACTAGGCTGTCAAGTTATTGAAGAGTATAAAGTGCAACAAACAAACAGACAAACAAACAACACATGATTTGAAAGTGACTAGAAGACCAGTGCAGTTAGTTTTGCCATGAATGCATTATTGAATGTACTTCAGTCTTCAGTACACACTACACTCCTAGAAATCCACAGGCTCGTGACAAGATTGACATGCCACAGGCATGCAGCAGGGTCTGATGCATGCCTGATGGGACAGGCCTGCTACAGGCTTGAATCCATTTCCCTGAATAGTCCTTGTTGGTCATGGCTATACCAACTCTTCTGCAGCCCTGTTGCAGACCTGAATACATTTTAGTGGTGTAGAAATCAGTATCATTTGCAAAGTCAAAAACAGAAAAACAGAAGAAACTTCTTGCACTGAGGGTATGCAATCTTTATAGACATCATGACCATATGACAGTCATGTAGTTGAGTCACGTGACTTATGTAATAATATACTCACCTGAGTATGCAAATTAATTGTGATCACATGTTGTCTATTTCCTGAGTCTGATGCCTTCAACTGAAGACTTGTAAATGAAGAATCAACGTCAGCTAGTCTGGGAGGGAACAATCATACAAAACATATATTAATAAATTTTCATTTTTGTTAAATATTTCCCCAAAGGAGAAATCAAAGTAAATGTGTGTTGATTTGATAATAAATCTATAACAAAGGTGATATGGATGATTGGCTATCATTCTAGACATTTGTCATCTTTATATATTGTATGTTATCTGTTTGTTCATTCATGGCATTCTACACACATGTGACTATTCAGAGTTATGTTACTTTTAACACAACAATGAATTTTACCAGCACATAAACACATTGATATTTATTATTAAAGCTGCCTGTTTGACCATAGATTCCCCCCCCCCCACCACCACCACCATAATGGAGGGTCTATGGTTTGACTAATTACTTAGTGTTATTCATAGAAGCCTTAATGGTAACATAACTTTGGCACATTTTTTTAGTATTTCTATAAGATCAACATCTTGTTACAGTATTTGTTGAAACTTGAAGCACATCCTTTCCATTTCTGATGTTGTGATTTGTCAATATATCGATCATGTAGTATTGAGTAATTTATACTGTTCAACACAAAGTGAGACATCATCAGCCTGTATGGACACTGTCACAAACACTAATGACATCATATATACACACTTCTAAGTTTTGAACAATAGACAAACATGGCACCAGCTAGAGATGGAATACTTGTATAGATTTTTGCAATTTTCTGAACACAAATTTGTGGCCCTTATGTCAGAAATTGAGTACGAAAATAACAAACTTGATAATTAAAGAAATATTTTGTTGATACTGTGTTGCTTTCAGGATAACCCATTCAGTTTGGCCATGGAGAACCTCTATGGAACTATGCACATTTGTTCCTGTGTACTATTTTTAGGAAGGTGTATGATGCAGGAAATGGATGTGGCGTGTTCGAAAACACAAGTTGACTGGTTGGCATGCAACCTCATAATAATAATATCATACTGTAGAAACAGACATATAATATCTCCCTCATAACTAGTCCACATGTATTCTCACAAGCAGGAGACCGTGACTTTTAGCTACATACATATTCTATATTTTTTTTCGTGAATATATTTTGTAATTCTCTATAAAAAATCTTACTTCTCCCATCCAATATCTTCTATTTGTTTGATTAACTCAGAATAGTATTGTGGGGTTTCAGTCTCTCTTGTTGCTCTTTTGGTCTGTGTAACTCTTTCCTGTGGGTCGACAAGGAAATGTATTTCAAACATCAATACAAATCTTTTTGTTACGATTTTGCTCATCATTATATTCTTTTTGTGTTTTTACAATAAATGTGTATGAAAGACAGCTAGGAAAATGCTAAAATAGTTAATATGTCTTTAACTTGTTGTCTTCTGTTTGTCGGAAAAACAAAAGTCAGCAGAATCATCTTCCTGCAAATATTTGTTAAATATACTATGTCGTCTGACCTTGTCACTGAGATATGCTTTTTTGTCATTGTACAAGTCTGAGACATTTTTTGAAGGCAGATGGCTAAATGTATTTAATTTTATCACAAAATGTTAAGAAAACTAGTTTCTTCAAGGGATAACAAATTACCAAAATATTCTTCAGCTCAACTATAAAAGCTACTAGGTCCTGACTTTGTTGTAGTCTTTGATGTACAATATCAGTATATCCCCTTAGAAGGTGTTGTAATTCCCAGCTGCATAAGATTCTGAAAATAAAGGAACCGGCTAAAAAGTTATGTTTTTTTTACATTATAGTTTATGGTCCTCAATTGTCAATTATTATGTACATAATTCACAACATATATTGTGCAAATATATATATCATATGATGTCCTTTTTCTTGTTTATGTCCTTGCATGTCAAAGTCAATGGATCAAAATTCGGAGTATATTCTAATCATACTGTAGATTTACACACATGACTTGAAGAAAAACAATCAAAGATTCTATGCCTTTATAGTGAATATAAAATGAAGATGTTTTCCAACTTTTTTTTCATTCTTCAAATTCATCTCTAAGTAAGATCAGTAACATTCTAATCTTATCATTATACAACCACCTAAAAATAAAAATGCAACCATTCTTTGCAAAATTTGTTGTTTTGTTCATTTCCTGTAAGACTTGCAGTCATTGCTAAGTCAGATCCTGAAAAGAAGATAGCCAGAATGGGACAAACTGTTGACTGCGTACAGGAGTAGAGTGTACATTGTGTCATGAATTCATCTGATGACAGAATGATGTCATAGCATCTCACACAATATATGTCAATGCATTTCCTGACACTTCAACAACTGTTTGTTGAACTCACAGACTCTAGTGTGTCATTGCTATCAATAGATTCAATGCTATTGGAGAGAAAGGCACTCCGAGCAGAATCATGCCATTCTTGTTATTTATCAAAATTTTAAGTCATTCATATTTTGTTGCCAATGGTACGGTATTTTGTATCAATTATACATCTAAAAATTTGTTTATATTATAATCTTTTGGTTTTATTTCTTGATAAAATGTAATAATATTTGAACCATGCATGATGGAACAATGAACTGAGGCAGTACTCGTACTATTAAAGTACATAGACTGTCTTAAGTACTGGAACGATTACAACGTAACACTTCAGTTGCTCCTGACTGACTGGGTCATTGGTTGTGCAAAACTACAACTTATTGAGGTGCGCAAATTGGCAAAATGATGTTTGCATTGTCAAAGAAAAAACTGACATGGTGATAAATTTCAAAATTTCAGTGTTGATTATTAACTAGCACACTTCTTGCATGACTCACTGTGAGTGTCACTCTTTAAACAGCTTGATATAGATGTAATAATTACACCTTGTTACCTGAGGACACTGGCTAAAATAATATCTTATAATACCAAGACACATCATATTGGAGTTTTAAGCTTATGACATACCTTGCATATTTCAGTTCTTTACTCTTAGGCAATTCAATCCTCAACAGATACTCCTTACCCTAGTTTGGACAAAACAGATTTACTCAAATAATGTAAAGTGTCTGTGTTGTTTTTTGCATATGTGAGGGATGGATACTCTCTCATTATCTTGATAGTGGGGGGGGGGGCTAAAAGTATATGGATATGTGTTTGGCAATGGGATCACTTCTTCAAGAGTATGTGTGGGTCAAATAGGTCACTATGTCTTCATACATATTATACTTTACAAATGTAAAAGGGACTGACTTCGTATTGTGGTGTTAGATGTGAAATCTTGGATCATCGCAAAATGAATAACTGCGAAAGCATTTGCCAAGACTGTTTTCAGTAAATGCTGAGGGCTGCAGGACCACAGACAGTATTTCACCTGTTAAAGAACATACTGAACAGATCAGTTGTTTAGTGTTTTCAGTCATTTTCAATGTCTCTTACACTTTGGTGTAGTTCCTAAATGTTTCAAGAAATCCATCATCATTCCTGTTCCTAAGAAAACTTCTATATTTAAAATGACCATAGTCCTGTAGCATTACATTAAACATCTTTAATACCATTGTTATCAAATCATTGGACATCAGTTATTTCTGAAATCCTGTTTAGTATCTTACTAATTTTAACATTGGGCTTGTTGATTTTTGTTGTTTTAGAGTGATATCACAGCCATTTCCTAATGTAAGTTGTACATATTGATGGCAATAATAAATAAATATCAACCTTATATTTACTGTATTTGGATGTGGAGTCCTTCCTATCTACATTTCGGATGTACATTTTTAAAACTTCTATTTTGTCTCCCTGTGTCTACAATGTATACTGGTTTTATCTACACTAAATATATTACTTGTATCTTAATCACAGTTAGTGCACCCCCCCCCCCCCACCACCACCACATGCCCCCCCCCCCCCAAAAAAAAGATGAGAATCATATATCAATAAAGGACTGGTATACACGTTTGTAGAAAACTTACAGCTACTGATAGGAAACCTTCATACAAAGTCTTGTCCGTATTCTGCGGCACTAGTAGGGGACATACAGATGTGACATCATTGGTTGCCATAGTAACGCATCACTCGTAGAATGTAGTTATCAACTTCAGCTTCAGTAATTTTGAATAGACTTCCAAAACGATACAACCTGCTGCTAACAGTATCTGTTGCCTCCTCCAGTACCGTTTATATTGCCGAAAATGTCACCGAAACTGTAGGGAAGGTGAACATTTGTTTTCATTTCATCAATAACAACGCGCCGAGATTTCAAAGGCTCCCTCGGATTTCTTCCGGAAGTTAATCAGCACGATTAACTTAGCGAGTCCTTCCCAACGTTACATCTAGTATACATTATTTTCGCCTGCTCATGTAAACTCTTTTATGTGCTGATGATAATATACAGTCTATAGGTAGACCATGTAGATAATGAATATATCAGGTTTCAGAAGTATTGGGTATAAACTGGTGATTTCATGGTCGTGATATTTTTTTTCATCTAGCCTAAAGGGCTTTTGACGAGCTCTGTGATATGCTAATATCTATATCCGGTGCCGATTCACACGATTATAAATACAGTGCTGCCAACACGAGTACTACACATATCACATGCATTTACGACAACACCAACAGAACCCATCAGTCGAAATCTTAGTTTTGGTGGTGACGTATATGAGCGGTAGTTTTTTCTGAGATTTACTTTAAAAAGCAAGATGCACAAGAGCTATGATCATTCCTCATCAACAGGCATAGATACAAATAAGGTATTGGGGGGAAACGATCCGATTATTTGTGCAAAGAACTTGAAACGATCCGAGGAGGGCGTGGAATCGAGAGACCGGTCGAAGTCGATTGACCGTGACGATGGTCTACCGAATATTCCTAGACAAGCTTTACAGTTAGACTTAAAAATGCCGAGTATGGCAGAGAGCTACCGATGTCTGTTGAAAAGTATTGGTGAAGACCCAGCGAGACAAGGGCTGGTGAAAACCCCAGAGAGAGCAGCCAAGGCGCTGATGTTCTTTACTAAGGGATATGAAGAAAAGATGGAAGGTAAGTGTAATGAAAGTTTCTCTCTGCCTCTATGTATGTGTGTGTGTAATGAGTATGTATGTTTTCTTTTCTTCATCAATAATATTGTCCAACGGTTTTATGGCTACTTGTATTATTCTATTTATTCTTTCTTACCCACTGCCATGTTTTGTTTGTACATGTATCTCACTCTCCCTCTCCCATATTTATTTGTATTGCCTTTCAATCAAAACCACTGTGACCCAGATACCTGTTGATTTCAGACACAAACATAACATTCTGTAGACATGGTGATGGGATGGGAGTGTACAACAACACCATACTAGTATTAGTAGTAACAACATTGATAAGACACTAACACTGTCAGCACATTTTAACATCACCAGAATATGTTTACATTTATGCTTAAAATGAGTATCTAGTGACGGGTGAAGATAGGACGATTATAAATGATAAAAAAGGACAGATAACAAAGCCTGTAAACTGATTGAATTGTTTAGTTGTTGACTTTTTTTCTGGGCACTAAGGAACATCCAAAAGATGTTTACAACATAGACAGATATCTCTTATCCATGGTCTGTGTGTATGTCTCTGACATGCAATAACTGATTTCAACCAAACCTGGCACAACTGTCAAGTACTATAAGTGCATATGCACTTCACTTAATTTTGCGACCTTGACTTCAAAATGGCTATATTTGTGGCAAAAATACACATTTTGACCTTACCTCCAAAAGTTGTATAGCTATAGACTCATTCCAAATATCTACAGTCACATTATCAATAGCTTTCTAATGAGACCTTTGACCTTGATCTTCATCTTCAAGGTCAAATAGCCATAATCATGTTAAACTGTACATGGATATCTCTGATATGTATGAGTATGGGCTGATTTCAACCAAACCTGGCATAAATGTCAAGTACTATAGGGTAAATGTGTATTTCATTTAATTTTGCAACCTTGACCTTTATGGCAAAATGACAACCATATTTAAGGTAAAAATGTACATTTTTACTCTTACCTCCAAAAATTTAATACTTTCAGATACCATTCAAGTGCACCCTAACACTATCATTGGTGATCTTTCTATTGAGACCTTGACCTTTGATCTTAACCACCATCTTCAAGGTCAAATCAAAATTTGTCTTTGTTTTTGCAATTTTTTTTACCTACAGGTTGTGATATATGATTTTAAAAATAAATCATTTGAAAAGCTGGTTTATGTGTAATTTATTTTTACCTACGGGGCTGTAGTAACACACCACATTAGCATGGGGGGCTATGTCTTTGACAAAGTAGAAGACTTGTTGCATAATAGACAAAATGTGGTTGTATGCTATGAAACAGTCGGTGAATTGTAACTTGAAATGTGCTGTAAATCGATGACCTTCCATAGATAAACCATCAATAAATATACTCAAATACAGAAGCTAGCCTTGTATCAGTGCATAGCCAGTCAGATGCATACTATAATATAAACATGGAAATTATAGTATCTTTTCCATAATATAATGATTTGTGTATAAACATTTTACAACAATCATATTGAGTGATTTACTGCCATGAATGATGAATGGTGTCATACTCATAGTATGATAAATGATGCCATAGTATGATGAATGATATAAGTAATGTCAAAATCCTGACTTGTTACAAGTAGGGGGAGAAACATAAACACAATTTATCTTCGTGCTAGTAGATGTTATTATTTTGAAAGACTCAGACTTTTGTTGATCACATGACATGACTTTTACATGGAACAACAACTCAATCTCATTTGCATATACTTTAAATGTCACTTGTTGAACTTAACAACCTTTGATATTTAAAAAAAAAACCCAGCTCCAATTGTTCAACAAGTTGGCAACAGTTATGTAAAGGTAATGATTAATCAGGATTCTGACGGTACAAGTGTTGTGTTGAATCTTAATCTGATACATCCCATCTGAAGGATTTTGGATAATATCTAACTGAATGATAACAACAGAAACTAGTTGTTGTTGCCCAAACGACAAAAAAAAAGTCCAAAATTTTCTCCAGTCTAAGACACTTATATTAAAAGTACACACTCTCTCAGTTGTTATGGTAAATATACAAATGGTGATAAGTTTGTATTTATATTTTTTACTAAGTCTGAATATATTTTGAAAAGATTTTTTCAATATTTGTAAAAATCTTATCAACATGGTAATCATCATGGTCATTGCCATCAATTGATGGTATGTTGGTATGTTTGTATGTTATGTTTATAGACTTGCAATTAAGCTGCAATTATGCTGACTGGCATGATAATTCAGAGGTCCATGATATATGTTTAAAACGTTTGCCACTCTTGCCAAAAGTGTGGTGACACAAATATTGCTAGCCTTGGCCAGCTATTACTTTTCACACTTACTCATTCATTAGCCCAAAGAGATCTAATACATGTATAAACAGTAGTGACTGCTATTGCTCAATTTTGCCAGTAACAGAAATGGGAGAATCTGGTAAAACTTTGCATGGACAGTGTATCATAATTTTGATTTGGAACCTGGTAAAATGACTGGGGGAATCTCGGTAGATTTCACTAGTGCACTTGACAAAAAATTCTGAACAGCCAGAGTGGCCTTGCAATCGTATAATCTCAGCCAGAACATAACCAAATCTTTGCTGTTTTATTTTTATAAGTACTTGTGTGTATAAGAAAATATGAAAGGCAGTTCATGCATCAGTGGTTTTGAATCAAATTTGCACATTATATAGTTACAATAATGTCACACCTTGTCTATTAGACTTATATTAACTGTATATTCCATGAGAATAAAGCAAATATTGAATCAGTTACTCTACATTTGGACTTTCTGTGCTAATAACATATAAATTCAGAAATTTTTCATTCTGTACAAATTTTTATAGCTGTCGATATATAAGTGTTAGGGTTGAAGTGTCCGTGTATTGACGTCATTTCACAGAGTGCAATATTTCATGTCGGAGTGTTAAAACTTTACTGTTACTTCATCTTTTACAAACACTCTGGTTAAATTGAAAGATTTGTCACTGGAAGTGATTGCAATGAAGAGTGCAAACAACAATGAATTCTTCAATCATAATTTATTGTTGGAAAATTTTATTTCAAAAGAGAGAACTGGAAGCTTAAATTCCCAAGGTCTACAGTATGTGCTCTCTCTAATAAGGGACAAATATTTTTTTATTTTGTGGACAAAAGATAAAATATAGATTTCCTTGTGGGGCACTGAGTCACCATATACATGTAGTAAGGAATAGGGAAAGACTAAATTTTGGTGTATCTCAAGAAGTTGTTGTGTGTCAGTCTGTAAAATTGGTATAGAGGGCACACTGATCGAAGTATGTTTGCATCTGTAACATATACTAGCATGTTACAGAATATTTTGGTAATTATAATAATTTTCCTGGTATTGGTTCACATAGAAATTCAACATTTCTATAATCTTGACGTACTTTGTATTACTATATTGCGTAGGCGAAGTATTTTGAAGTTTTCCTCTCTTTTTTTCATTTCTAGTGTCTCATTAATAAAATGAAGGAAATGAGTGGGTTTCTAATGTAGTTAGCTGTTAGTTGGTAAAACTATTTTGAAGTTTCTCTGTTTTCTGTTTGTAATGTTTCATAAATGAGTGGGTTTCAAATGTAGTTAGCTGCCAACATGACAGCAAGGAGTAGTTTGCAAACACTGCCATCTGTTTGAAATTCACCGTACAAAGCTAGCAACAATTGTAATAACACTACCGTGGTCTTCAATTAATTCATTCCATTTCAAGTTGGAATTCAGCGTAAATCAGTGCATTGATGGCTTTGTCAACTTCTCTGAATGGTTTAATAGTCATACACCATCCATGTCAAGACACGTGACGTCAGGGTGAGCGTATCTAGGGGGGTTCTCTAAGAGCCGTTGATTGTTGCTTCCTGGTTTCAGCTATTCCCATCTTTCCAATTAAAGTACTTCCTTCAATATTTCTTTGCCCAGCAAGGTTAGTTCTGTAACGTTGGCGATGAATATATTTAGTTACATCATAAACGTGCTACTGATGGAAAAGTTGTTCATTTCCTGGTCTGACTAAAAGTCATTTCAGTGGTCATTGTTTGTCTCAAATACTGTTGTTTCATTTTGATTTTGATTTTTTAAATAAATATGAAATGTTAATTAACTATGTTTTTTAATTAGACTTGCCCACCAATTTTAATTAGTTTCTTGTGAAAGAGGTTCATTATAATCGTTAACACCCACTGACGTGATATTAACGCCTAATCTGATATGTATCAACATGTTTTCAGAAATGATAGGTGTACATGTAATCCTGGTAAGTCTTGTTAATGAATGAGTCATAAGGGAAAAAAAGAAACACTGCGTGTGAAATCAAAGCTTAAAATTTTTACAGCAAAACTTAATTACAGCAATAGACATATTTGTATTTAAGTAATGCCTGAAAATTTATACTGGGATTTCAGTACTGTACAAACAAATCAAAAAAAAATTCTGACTCCATAAAAATAGTGATTGTGAAAATATTATATAAAATTTCAACCCCACTCCTGAATAAAAGAGAAGTGTAATATTTACTTATTATATGTGAGAAACAAGCAAAAAAAAAAGAAAAAAAGATGGCAATAATACAAACCCATGAATGATAGTATGGTGTTTCAAAAGTTCTATTGTCTTACAGACAGTGGAGGGGAAGTACAGCAGTGGTTGTTTCATGTGTAAATTTCTCAAACAAAAACCCATTCAATTCTTGTGTTAATTACATTGTCTGGTTTCATGTTTTGTAAGTTTCTATCATGTTTTGAATGGCATTTGCATGATGTGGCATTCGTGTATCTATGTTCCATTCACCTTGTATAATATGTATAGAAAAAATAACAATAAATATTCTACAAATAGCGCCAACCATATTGTCTGAAACCTCATCACTATATATAAAATGATTGCATAAGCTATTTTAAAATGATTTCATAAGCCATTTTATAACCGATAGATGCCCAGTCATGTCTAGGTAATGGTGAAAAGAAGATAAATTGTCTCAAAAATTACATCTAAAATGGAAAGTTGGAATCAAGAAATTAATAGAAATCAACAGAAGTTTTGAACTGAACACAGTTTGAAATGTTTTTTTCTCCCAAAATATCTGGTATGTGAAATACTACATTTTTCAAAGACAAATTACACATGTTCACAGGTGATTGAAAAATAAATATGTATTCAATAAGTTACACTGAAGTGCAATGAAAACTGTTGCCTACGATCAAATATTGACAGAGTGGTATAAAGTGCATTTTATAGAGGTCTGTGGGAAGTAAGTGTATGTACATGTATTATCGTAGAGATCAAAGAAAAAAATGATGATGCAAGTATTGGGAGTATCGAATATATTGTAATTGCATCTGGTGAAATCATTCTAACGTTTGTACTATTTTTAGCTTCAAAATACATATGCTTGAAGGCTTTTGTGATAGTGTTGGAAAGTAGTTTCTCAGCCACAGGCACTTGTTACCCGAGCTATGTCTCAGAATATTTCAGAATACAAGAAAACGTCGATAATATCAATAATATAGACATAGTAGCCAACTATATATATGAAAGGGGTAAAATTAAACTTGCTTCTGTGAGCACACAAGTTCAGTCACTGCAATATTTAAATAAATAACACATGCCAGCAAGGGCAATAATTGTGATATTGCCCCTAGTGTATGTGTTATTTAATTTATTACACTGTCCACTCTCATTCGTCCAATCATATTCACATGTCATTCATCACCATTCGTCATCGATAGGAAGTTTTCCCTTTCATGGTGCATTTCTAAACTGTATACTTGCAGATAACCATAGAATGCGGACATGGCATTATGTGTAGGAGTTTGAGTGTCCCCACAGCTCATTTGAAATTATATTTATCCAAATTTCTATGAGGAATAAGTTTGTGTATTTCACTGTAGTGATTTTGTCATCTTGTGCGCACAACACTGGAAAACATTCACAGAATAGATGCGCAGCGGTCGAAATAACTCCTGTGGACTGTAGTGTTGGGCAATAGTCTCTGCACATGCTGGCAATATCACTGCACGGGCAGTAGTATATTTAGAGGTCATGTGATTTGATTCTGACCAATGACAGCATGTGTAAGAACATTGAGGTGTAATGATAATATATTGGTCATTGAAGACTAGGTTAGATCTATTATTTAGTATTGTAACATCATTTATGGTTAAGTTAGTCCTAGCCTCTGTAGATTGCTTGATGGTTGACCCAGCAAGCATTTTGTATGCAAAGAAAATGTTAAATTCCAAGGCTGACCATCCAGTCAGCTAGGGAGACTAGGTTAGACCCCCATCTGCAGTGTCAAAACCCATGTGAATCAACTACCAGTACATTCCATGATGTCGGAGAAAATCCACTGATCATATTAATCATTGGTTTCAAAATTCTGATGGTTTTGCTTTTATGTAGCTTGAATACATTTCAACTGTATTGATCTTTATAGTAATGTGTATTTGTTAGCAAGTGTTAATGAGAATATACAATTTAATGTGATTTCATTCTATAATGTGAACTCTTAATTAAAGCTGCAGTAGTCACAACTGGAACGTTTTTTGTAGCCTTTTTGTTCGATAGAATGTGACTTACTAATACCAATAATATTGTAGAACTTGAATAGTACTGAATCACATGTGGGTGTAGTCCATTCAAATTGATTTTTGGATTTGCACCCAAATTTATAACCCAGATGTAATCAAGATTTCAACCTGTTGCTGTATGTACTACTGATGGATACAATTGACTCTAATTAACATGTACAATGTAGCTAATTATAGGTGTTGTGACAATTTTCAGTAAATAAATTGTTGATTGTGTCAAAATAATACTCAAGTTAGAGCGAGTACAGACTGTGCAGGTTTACATTTGTAAATGTAGGAATGATCCTAGTAACATATGGGTAATATGTAATTAAAAACATAAAACTATTCTAATATTCAAAAATTTGATTTGTCTTAAAAAGTGAAATCCATGTATGTTCAAGTTGTCGTAATTGCCCAGGAATTAAGACTGTAGTAAAGCATGGCTAAATCTGCCAGGCTGTGATTAAGACCATTGAAGGGACAAATTGAGTACCACATGTACAAAATATTTATCAGCTGGCCAATAAAACTGGCACAGAGCCAATTGCATTGTATTACTGATAATTTCGTGGTCTAAATTGTTTTTGGTTTCTTTGTGTGTTGATAAAACAAGTGTAAAAATACATCTCACAAGAGTCCCATCTATTTTACTATATGGAAATCAGTTTCCCAATTTTCAAGTTGAACTACAAACTTTATGTACATGTATGGCTGGGTTGTAGGGGCAATGAACCATAGTTTGTTAGTATGAACTAGAGTGGACGTGGTTCCATAGGTTGTCCTTCTAGGTGAGGTAAATGAACTAGAGTGGCCATGAGTCTATGGGTTATAGCCTTCTAGATCAGGTACACATGATCATGATAGACTTAGGAACTCCAACTGCGATTTGTTTTTTTTTTAATCAGGGTTTACATTCCACGATTGGCTTTTGATGTTTTGCCATAAGGCCTAGAAAAATAAATTGTTTGGTTCTGGGTTACTGACCCCCACCTAGTTACCTAGTTTTTTTTTATGTATTCAAGAAAAAAATAATAAAACCACAAAATATTGTGAAGTCTTGCAAGAAATATTGGATGAGTAAACTGACATTAGATTAAAAAGACAATATAAAACTGTTCTTCCAATCTGTAATGGCTGTACATCTGATGATCACAATTTTCGCAATTTTCATATTTTTTCTCACAAATATGAAAAAAAAATGTTTAGGGAAGGCATGAAAAACTAGGTGGTGTCGGCTAACCGGAACCAAACAACTTTTTTTTATTTGGCCTAACTACCTGAACTAGACACTACATATCAGAAAAAAATTTAACAAAAATAAAATAAAAAATCTACCTACCTACCTATTCTAAATTTGAGCATAATCGGAACCACACAATTTTTTTTTTTATTAGGCCTCACATAATATACATGTAACATGCACCGTCAGTAAAGTTTAACCAAACTGACCCACAGTTGTGTTGGCTCATTCATGATGCATTGTTTAATACTTCTGTGGTTGTTTCTTTCAGATATGTGAGTTCTTATCATGATCAGAATGTTTACTGTGTACAAAGGTTTTTAGTGTTGAATTAGGAAGTAGAATCCAAGCTATTGGGGATTTTGAAGTTTGTGATGGGGAAAGCAAAAAATAAAAAATGACCATCCTCATGGATTCCAGGCTAGTGTTGAAGTTAAAATAAAAATAAGTGTAAAATAAACATAATAGTGAAAAGACATACTATATTTGTTCATTGAATCAAGATGTGATAAACAGTTTAATCACTGATTTGATGGGTACACTTCTATGTATCTAAGCAATGGAGATGGTACAATTGTGCACACAAGTTGTTGTATGTATTAAAAACTACAACTTCGTATCTTTACTTTGTGTGTGAAAAGGTCGCAAAGATCAGGGATTCAATACCAGGTTCTATTATTCGTACTGTCTTTTCAATGGAGCAATAACAATTATATATAGATATGGATTAATCTTTTGTTTAGGTTTACCCTTTTCTATAGATTTGCCAGGCAACTGTTCTCACATCTGAATATGAATTATCCAAGCTGGGCCTTTAAGCTTCAGATAGTTTACAAGGTATAGCAATAGTGACATGTTATGTATATGTCTGGTCATATTTCTACCCAAAGGATCACATCAATATTTCAAGACATATGTACCTGGTCATATTCCGAGGTCACATTTCTACCCAAAGGATCGCATCTATTTCAAGTTGTATGTACCCGGTCATATTCCCAGGTCACATTTCTACCCAAAGGATCGCATCTATTTCAAGTTGTATGTACCCGGTCATATTCCCAGGTCACATTTCTACCCAAAGGATCGCATCTATTTCAAGTTGTATGTACCCGGTCATATTCCCAGGTCACATTTCTACCCAAAGGATCGCATCTATTTCAAGTTGTATGTACCTGGTCATATTTCGGGGTCACATTTCTACCCAAAGGATCGCATCTATTTCAAGTTGTATGTACCCGGTCATATTCCCAGGTCATATTTTTACCCAAAGGATCGCATCTATTTCAAGTTGTATGTACCCGGTCATATTCCCAGGTCACATTTCTACCCAAAGGATCGCATCTATTTCAAGTTGTATGTACCTGGTCATATTTCGGGGTCACATTTCTACCCAAAGGATCGCATCTTTTTCAAGTTGTATGTACCCGGTCATATTCCCAGGTCATATTTTTACCCAAAGGATCACATCTATTTCAAGTTGTATATACCTGGTCATATTCCGAGGTCACATTTCTACCCAAAGGATCGCATCTATTTCAAGTTGTATGTACCTGGTCACATTCCCGGGTCATATTTCTATATCGTCCCATATCGTCATATAAATTTCAAGTCTGAGAGTAATATACTTTTAAAATTATACATGCTAAATATCTTATGGTAATGGTGTTAACAAATTTAGACTTTATCCTCCCATTATATTGATTACAATACTCTAGGCAAAAGTTGACCCATGATAAGACCTAGTCTGAAAGGTCCAGTATTTGGTCCACTTCTGTAAACCACGCAGTACAATATTACACAAATGGAAATAACTGGATCTTTTAGACTACCCATTGTATTGATTTCAATGCCAAGTAAAAGTTGACCCATGGTGAGACCATGTGATATTTCAATATTACCTAAATGCATTTCAATTTGTCCATTTCAATGGTGTTATTAGAAGAGAATTAGAAGAGCTGGTGGTACAGAATTTGATACCTATGAAATATAAATGTTGGTTGAATACAAGAATGAATGAAGAAATATATCACTGAAATTGACAAATTGAAATAACCAGGCTGCTGAAATCTACAAAACAATCAAAATATACTGACTTTAAATTGTACAAAATCAAGAAATAAATCATGTAAAGAAACAAAATAAGGAATACACGAGTGGCAGGGTAATAGAAATATAAAATTGAAATGTCTTGTACTGTGGAATCTGTAATTTAAAAGGATAAATTATAATGTATGTGAATTTAACAAAAGTTATTTAAACACAAACAAACCTGAAAATATATAATTGACCAATGAAGCGTGAATTTAATAATATATATATATATAGATATACAGTACCACAAGAGTATGTGAAGGAATCAAGAATAAACCAATGAGTCAGGTTATACAAACCGATAGCGCAGGAAATAAGGGTGTTTTTTTTTATTTCGTTGGCAAATGGACAAAAAGTCTGTCACTTATCTAAAAATATTTACATTTGTTTTTGTGCATTTAATATTCAAATATATTATTATCATAAAGATCTTGAGAAAATGTCAAATTATATATTGTGGTCGTTGCTGAACTTACATGTAAATACATGTAAAATTTTATCCTCAACAAAATAAAGTAAAGTTAAAGACAAAGATTTTTCAAATTAAATCAAATTTATGGTGATTTGACTATGTATATTTCAATGTATCAAATGTGAAAGCAACATGTAAAAAATAGGGTAAATTTCAGTCTAAAGTAGAAAGCCCTACGTCATTCCCTAACTTATGTTCATATACTTCCTTTATGTAAATTTCCTACTCTTTCACGCTGAGCCGCACTTCATCAAAATTGACAGTTATGGTTTAACTCTTTGTCAGTTAATGAGCAGTTATTGAACCTCTTGTCAATATCATTAACTAACACACTCGTTTTACATTTACTGTGTTTATTCACTGATAAAAAGCCCTAAAGGTTGCTCATTGTGCTATGTCTGATTTCAATGCAATTTATGAAACTTGTGTGCAAGTGTTTGGGTTTATTCATGGGTGATATATTTGCCTGACTGCAGTTGACTAAACATGCAACAAGTATATCTTGTATAGATATGTTATATTCGTTTATTTCTGTATCAAATTATGATGAAATGTTGTCAATAAAAGTGCTGACATATTGAATGCTGGAAATTTACCAGTTGTCATATAGTGTGTGAATTTGTGTTTAACTCTGACAGAAAGATGATTCCGGAAATATCAGTTTTGAATTTTTTTTTGGACTGGACATTTTATTATCATATTTTTTTCACGGGGAATGGTTGCAGTGGTTCTGATAGTTTATTTAATATCTAGTTTTTCGTTCAGTTTTATTGCCTTTATACTTGTGGTGTTATTACATGTTTTATATTGATCACCATTCTCCACAACTGATGCAGTGGCCATTTAACTTTCGTTCTGATTCTTACTGAACAGAGTTGTCAACCATTCCAGCAGCATCTTTCAAATACATGCTATGTCAGATATAGAGTGCTGATCATGTTGAGAATGAAAACATGTAATACAAGGACAATTTGAACTCAAATAAAATTAATATTAAGGTTGAAAGAAACAACATCAGATAATGATACATCTTCAGTTTGGGTTCTGATCGTTCAAAATAAATCAGAAGTATTTTTATGCTATTCTGTAGAATGGTAAAACCTGTTGACAATTCCTATCAATATGAAATATCAATAATTTTTCATTCATTCATTATTATATCAAAAGTATAAAAATCATTCATGAAAAATAAATTATATAATAGCCATGCCCCTTCTTCCTTCAATTCAAATTTGACCGACTTCAAATTAAATTTACTACATGTATCTATCCCCAACAATTACTATGCATGTGTAGATTTCCCCACTAGATTACTTTCTCAAAGTAAAGAATTCAGGATGAAATATCTATAATATGTTCTTTGAAAATGTAACTGTGTCGTATTTTACTTTCTGGTGTGATAAAGAAAGTGATTGCTGGATGAAATTTAACATTGACATTGCTTGCTTGATGAGTATCAATATGACATTGTTGATGAGATGAAAAATGACAACACATGTGTAGAGACGGTATCACAATTTTGTACTGTAAATGCTGGTATGACGTTATTGTTAGTCTGGCATTTTGTGTCAAATCCATTTTGCTATGAATATTATAATTTCAACTTTAAAACACTTCAATGAAAGCCACCATTGGTCAGAATCAAATTGCATGACTTCATTTCAGTATGATATGACCCGCATTTTTAAATATCTGGATGAAATGCTTTCGCATTACAATTCTTGGTATCTAAAATAGAACATTATTGACGAGGTGCATCAAAACAATCATGGTGATCATGAGAACAAGGTGACCTTTTTGTTCTATTTTAACCCTCTAGCATGAGACGAAATACTATTGCAGGTACCAAGAATTATCCATCTCTAGTTTTCCCTACCATGTTGAATACGGCTTATGATGTTAACAATAGCAATACTAATATTTCCCCCCTCCCCATGAATATCATGTTGAAATGAAGATTTGAAATTAATATTTTCATAATTCTCTTTTTGTGGTTTATAGATATAATTAATGATGCTGTCTTTGATGAAGACCACGATGAAATGGTACTGGTTAAAGACATAGAAATGTTTTCAATGTGTGAGCACCACCTAGTACCCTTTGTAGGAAAGGTAGGACTGTCTTCCCTTGTTTATTACTCATTAGCCAAGTTGTACAACTTAGCCCCTTGATCCTTGAGAGGACAACTCTGATTTGTTTTGTCAGAAAAGAATGACGTGTGTTACCAGTATTGTTTGTGATTATATTGTTAAAGTATAGTTATGTGTGCTATTGCATTTAAAGGGGAACCATCATCTTTATGTCGGCCATGCTGAGGAACAAAAAGCCAAAATTGAAGCGTATACAATAATCCAAGTCACACCTCATTTGAATGTCTAAATATTGGTCCATATTGTAATCGATATATCACCATGAATTCTTACCAGTGATAACTGTTCCATATTATTTTCAGTTATCACTTGTCCTTACTATTACTTAGCCATTATGTTTCATTTCTTTGCTTTTGTAGGTTTCGATAGGTTACCTTCCTGATAAACGTGTTATTGGTCTCAGTAAGTTGGCCAGGTAAGTGTAACCACATAATGTGTTATTGGTTTCAGTAAGTTGGCTAGGTAAGTGTAACCACATAATGTGTTATTGGTCTCAGTAAGTTGGCTAGGTAAGTGTAACCACATAATGTGTTATTGGTCTCAGTAAGTTGGCCAGGTAAGTGTAACCACATAATGTGTTATTGGTCTCAGTAAGTTGGCTAGGTAAGTGTAACCACATAACGTGTTATTGGTCTTAGTAAGTTGGCTAGGTAAGTGTAACCACATAACGTTATTATCGGTCTTAGTATTAGTAAGTTGGCCAGGTAAGTGTAACCAAATAATTTGTTATTGGTCTCAGTAAGTTGGCTAGGTAAGTGTAACCACATAACGTGTTATTGGTCTTAGTAAGTTGGCTAGGTAAGTGTAACCACATAACGTTATTATCGGTCTTAGTATTAGTAAGTTGGCCAGGTAAGTGTAACCACATAACGTGTTATTGGTCTTAGTAAGTTGGCTAGGTAAGTGTAACCACATAACGTTATTATCGGTCTTAGTATTAGTAAGTTGGCCAGGTAAGTGTAACCACATAACGTGTTATTGGTCTTAGTAAGTTGGCTAGGTAAGTGTAACCACATAATGTTATTATCGGTCTTAGTATTAGTAAGTTGGATAGATAAGTGTAACCACATAACGTGTTATTGGTCTCAGTAAGTTGGCTAGGTAAGTGTAACCACATAACGTGTTATTGGTCTTAGTAAGTTGGCTAGGTAAGTGTAACCACATAACGTTATTATCGGTCTTAGTATTAGTAAGTTGGATAGATAAGTGTAACCACATAACGTGTTATTGGTCTCAGTAAGTTGGCTAGGTAAGTGTAACCACATAACATGTTATTGGTCTTAGTAAGTTGGCTAGGTAAGTGCAACCACATAACGTTATTATCGGTCTTAGTAAGTTGGCTAGATAAGTGTAACCACATAACGTGTTATTGGTCTTAGTAAGTTGGATAGATAAGTGTAACCACATAACGTTATTATTGGTCTTAGTAAGTTGGCTAGATAAGTGTAACCACATAGCTTTAATTAAAGATGCAAAGTAAGTAATACTACTCACTTCATGAACTTCATCTTGTATATTTTGGTATTTTTTTCATACGCAATCTTTTAAGAGAAATAAAAAGTAAGGCCTGTTTGAAATCTGGAAACCAAAGATGTAATTATGTTTTTGGTGTAGTACCCACATTTGTGGCACGTGTAACTTTGACTTTGAAGTTGGTCAAGAATCAGTTCAACATATTATTTTTGCAACCGTCTTGCGTGTCATGCACAATGTCATCTTACTTACTCCTTTCGTTAAAGAGTCTTTCCTCAAAACATCAATGTCGTTAGTACTTTATAGGGACTGTATTATCAATAACTTTTGCTCTTTAAAACTGCCTCGTAAACCACTTCATTTGAAAAGAGAAAATACATGTACCATCTTTAAGCTTGAATAGTCCAGTAGAATAGACTACTTGGGTTTTTTTTTACAGTGACTTGATTTAAATGTCGCAGCTATCACATATAGTTCAGATTGTGAACTTTTACCAGTTTACTTGCTTATTCCAATCTTTTGTTGCAGAGGGTGCATTTCTGGTTTTAAAAAAAATTGGAGTTTACATTTGTACGTTTTGAATGTGTAAAACCATATTTGTGTGAGTGAGTTTATCAAGTACATACTATAATGTGTTGTAGTTCTTCATGTTATTACTGACAGTATGTGTATCATGATCTATGTGACTGTGTTGCTATGTGACTGTGTTGCTATGTGACTCAATCTGATTAAAATCCGATGTAGATGTCGGCTAATCGTGCATTGCTATCTTACCATCGTTATTTAGCTTGAATTGACCTTCGTAGTACATGTTTACATTTTTTAGCCTGATCGCCTCCTCTACGCGATCAGGCTAAAAAATGTAAACATGTACTACGAAGGTCAATTCAAGCTAAATAACGATGGTAAGATAGCAATGCACGATTAGCCGACGTCTACATCGGATTTTAATCAGATTGCTATGTGACTGTGTTGTTATGAATCAGATATCAATTTAATCCAACTCTTTCCTTTGACTGCAGAATTGTTGAAATGTTCAGCAGAAGACTACAAGGTAAGAAATGTGAAGGGCGCCCTCTGGTGATCAGTCAATGATATTTTTTTTTCAAAGCCAATCCCAGTTTACATGTAATTATCAATGAAACAGAAATGATATCACTTTAATTTGGATTTCAAATTCAAAATGAGGTACATGAAAACATAGAAGTGAAAGAAAGTAAGATTGCATTTGAGTGAATGTAAAAGACTTTCAACAGTAGAAAAGGATGGAAATAATAGAGTGAACTGTATCTGTCTGTACTGTCTGCAAGAGGCAAACATTTGTGCAGTCACAAATAGAGTGTAAAAGTATTGTGTTATTTTGACAGTGTCAGTTTTTTCAAACCCTATGATAAGTCCAGTAAGTTGAAAAAATGCAAAGAGGACGGCTGTCGTGTCTTTACTCTTCTCATAATGAAAGGGAATGGATACCTTGTGAATTCAATATGTTTTAATGAAATATTGAATGTTAAATGAGAGAAACTGCATTGATTTCATTCACTTTCACAAAGTATTCCCCCCCCCCCTTAAAATACCTATGATACAAGTGAAAAATGGTTATTTTTAGCTCTGTTGTTGGCAACAGCTACTAAGGGCTAGCGGGATTCGCCATCATTGTCCATTGTCCGTTTGTGACATTATTCTGTTATCATCTTCTTCTCTAAAGTTTTTGACTGGGTTTATAGTTGATATTGACCTAAAAACCACAAAAATTTCACCGCTATGGTTATTCTTAATTTTACCATAGTGTATTTTAACTGTTTCTGAACAATGCTCAACAAATACAGTGACACCATCTGAGTTTCACCTTGCACATCTCCCCCACCATTTATGTAACAAAAAACAAAAAAGCAGAGCTGTTCAATCGATAGATCACTTCTTCATTATATTGTATTTTAACAGTTCAAGAGAGACTCACCAAACAAATCGCAGTAGCGTTAACAGAAGCCATATCTCCAACCGGTGTTGGTGTTATAATTGAAGCTTCGTAAGTAAACTTTTAAAATGTCATTAATACTATTCTTGTAAGCTTAATGTACTTTGTCTAGCCACTTCAAATAATGAACATAATATTGCTATCTCATCAGTTATGTATATTATGCCTTGATTCTATATTTTTTCACACCTTGGCCTTCTCTCACTGTACTATTATGTTTTAATGTTATACTGCCCTCTATTTGTTCACCATGATATTGTTTTCATGTTATAGCGCCCTCTATGCACTCTTCCAAGAAATATTATATAATGTATAGTTATATTCTTACTACCTGATTGATATGTCAAGGTATCAGAAATACTCATTATTTACTGTTTTACTACAAAACTTGGTGAGTTATCCTATGTACAAGTTCTGTGTCCTTGAGTATATATAGCCAGTTATTGTAACAAAGTGTAGATGCCAATCATATGCAATCGTAATACATGTTTTTTTTATGAACAAATTCCAGATTATGAAAATTCGTATTGATGTGATGAAATACAAATTATGAGTAATAATTTATAAATATCATTTTGGGGCTAGGAGTAGGATATCTAATGTGACTTTGTGTTGAGTTTGGAGGATGTGGTGTGATTTTATGTTTTGATGTGATACCAACAATCTGATGTGCGTTTATGCTCACTCTGAGTTTAGTAAATTTGACATCAAATGATTGAACACATAAATATGTGATAAAAACACTCAGATTATGAAGCTTTGCAAACACAAATGAAAACCATCGACAATTGTAATACTATGAACAACCCCATATTTGCTGAAATTTGGTACACCCCTTTTGTCTTGTAACAGTAACTGGAACAGTGTATTGCAGATAGTAGGGACCATAGGATGAAAATAGAACATAAGGTCTTGAATATTTATCACCTCATTCAATCTCCATTTCAAATCAAAAGTTTATTGTCAGAAACTCAAAAAAGGGTGGCAGATTGCACAATGGCAATAAATTTTAGTGTTATTTAGTTAGGTTCACGAAAAAGTGAGTTTAATGTCTGGTGATATTTATTACCATATAAATCTAAAAGAGAAGTAATTCAGTTCGTGCCAGCATTAAGTGTTTTGTTGTAATAAAAAACAGAACTATCGCTCTTGATTTCATCATGACAAAAGTGATATTACCTTCAGTTACGACGTCTGTTTGGCCACCTCAAGCACAAAAACAACCCATGGTTGTAATACAAACAAAATATTTGAAAAAATCATAAAAATTGTTTAAATCACATTTTCATGAAGAATAACTCAAATTTACCAACTTGTCAAAGAAACAAACATCACTAAAACAATAACAGTATAATATAGAAATGAGAAATTAACAATTTTCTCAATATTGTGACTATTTTCATGTACTCTAAATCACAGCTTTATTTCGACTGACAATAAACCTTAAAAAGGGAATGAAAAGCGTCCAACAAAAATTAATGAATGAATCAAAAGACTTTGCTTTCATGTGTTACCAATGGGATAATCTCACATCAATTGAATTGCAAGTCAGGTCTGTAGTGTGATTATTTCACTTTAATAAACAGAGACAGTCTCCACAAAGTGATGATTATAAAAAGAGATGAAAAGTACGGACATAAAAATGATGAAAGAGGAGGGCATTTCAAAATCACTACATTGTGATTCTTAGTAGGTTGTGTGTACAGGCAAAAGATTGTAGTTTACAGTTTTTAAGCTATTAAAAACTCAAAATGACTCAGTGAGTATATGCTAATCATGTAACCTTGGGGTCATGTGACCTTGATGAAGGAATAGTAGGACAATGACCTTTCACTGAAGCAAACATATTGGTTATTGCATTCATATTGGCCACCATTAAAGAAATCTGTCAATCTAAAATCTCATAAGTTGCTGAGGAACTGAAGTGTTTTCATGACAAGACTGTTGTTTGACTTACAAAGATGTTTATTCAGTGAAATCATGTTATTGAAGATTGTATGTATGATGAGGTGATTTCCTTGCAATATATTACAGTAGGTATAAAAACATCAATCAGATACTTCAAAATACAAAATTACCATGGTAACACAGGCTTTCTTGTGATATACCAGTGTGGTAAGGAAACAGACAGAAAATATGTATCTGTCTGTCTGTCTGCCTGTCTGCTAGACTGCTTTCCGGCCTGCCTATCTTGTTGTCTGTCTGTCTGTAATCTGTCTGTCTGTCTGTCTGTCTATCTATCTACCTATCTATCTATCTACATATCTGTCTATCTCTATCTATCTATCTATCTGTCTATCTATCTACCTATCTATCTATGTCTTTCTGTCTATCTATCTATCTATCTCTATCTGTCTATCTATCTGTCTATCTATTTATCCATCTATCTATCTATCTAATCTACCTATCTAGTGATCTCTGTCTATCTATCTATCTGTCTATATGTCTATCTAATCTCTATCTATCTATCTATCTCTCTCTCTCTCTCTCAGACTGACTGTACTTGTGAAGTTTGCTTCTGTAGTGTTCTTCATGTATGGTGATGTCATTTCCTTGTAAGGTATTAGGTACAAAACATAAATTGTCTGGTAAGATCAAAGTACAAAACTAACATGATAACACAAGATTTCATTTGATGTACCAGTGTGGTAAGGAAATAGAGAAAATGTCTGTCTGTCTGTCTGTCTGTCTGTCTGTCTGTCTGTCTGTCTGTCTGTCTGTCTGTCTGTCTGTCTGTCTGTCTGTCTGTCTGTCTGTCTGTCCCTGTACATTTATTGATGTTTTTGGTGTTGTTTTGTATTGACAATAACTATTAGCATCATAACTTGATTTTGATTATAAGTGATGCTTAGGTTTTGATTTTTTTGAGCTTCTAGATAAGAAACTGTCTATAAATGATTTGTTCAAAGACTTTGAGTGAATGGTATTAAATTTTGTGTTGCATTTATTGTTTTGGTTAATAGCCATTATTTTGATAACCAATGTCAGTTCTCAGTTTGTAACTCAGTTTTAAAGAGCTAGTGTGTCTGTGTCTCTGTGTGTGTATGTATGTATGTATGTATGTATGTATGTATGTATGTATGTATGTATGTATGTATGTATGTATGTATGTATGTATGTATGTATGTATGTATGTATGTATGTGTGTATGTATGTGTCTGTGTATGTATGTATGTATGTATGTATGTATGTGTCTCTGTGTGTGTCTGTGTATGTATGTATGTATGTATGTATGTATGTATGTATGTATGTGTGTGTGTCTGTCTGTGTGTATGTGTGTGTGTCTGTATGTATGTATGTATGTATGTATGTATGTATGTATGTATGTGTGTGTGTCTGTGTGTATGTGTGTGTGTCTGTGTGTGTATGTGTGTGTGTCTGTATGTATGTATGTATGTATGTATGTATGTATGTGTGTCTGTATGTATGTATGTATGTATGTATGTATGTATGTATGTATGTATGTGTGTGTGTGTGTGTGTGTGTCTGTATGTGTGTATGTGTCTGTGTATATGGGCCATAGACTAGACTAGTTCTGCTTGAACCATTTCTATGGCCCTCACCAGGTACAGTTTTTCTTTTCTTTTCTTCTCAGTTGTGTATCATTTTCCCTTTGTGTCTGGTGAAAATAAATAATATACAATATACAATATATGTGTGTGTGCGTGTCTGTCTGTATGTATGTCTGTATGTATGTATGTATGTATGTATGTATGTATGTATGTATGTATGTATGTATGTATGTATGTATGTACGTACGTACGTACGTATGTACGTATGTATGTATGTATGCATGTATGTATGTATATGTATGCATGTATGTATGTATGTATGTCTGTATGTCTGTATGTATGTATGTATGTATGTATGTATGTAATGTATGTATGTATGTATGTATGTATGTATGTATGTGTGTATGTATGTATGTGTGTCTGTGTGTGTGTCTGTCTGTGTATGTGTCTGTGGCTGTGTCTGTGTCTGTGTCTGTGTCTGTGTCTATGTCTGTCTGTGTTAGTGTCTGTGTGGATGTGAGTTGATGCACGTCTCTCATATCATAGATTTCAATTATCTCATCTATATTCAGGTCTGCTAATGGAACAAACATAAGGATTGAGTAATAACATTTTATCAAAAAGAATTTAACCAGATGGTATGAGGTTACTGAGGAAGTTTCTTTCACATTTATTGCACTCTCTCTCAAAAAAAATTAATTAATGTACAAATAGAAACCATTTTATTACCATGCTATGTTTTTTGTGGTATTTTATCGTCTGTTTTTTTAATAGACTAGAATTGTGGTCAATAAATCTATTTGTAGAAGTGGAATAGAAACCATTTGAATTTGGGGCTAAATTAAGTTGATAGGTTTGTGTTTTGAATAACTTATTATCCAGCAACATTTTATGGATGAAAGACAAACTCTTGTAATAGTTCAATCTACAAAATGTTGTAGCATGCTGCAAGTGAGTGCACGTACAGTATGGTATAGTGTAGTGTGGTGTGGTGTGGCGTGGTGTGGCGCGAAGAGTATGGTGTGGCATAGCGAGTGTGGTGTGACATGGCATGATGTGGTGTGGTGTGGCATGGTATGTGGTATATAGTATGGTGGGCTCGGGTATGGTACGATGTTATGTACGTGGTATAGTATGGTGTGGTGTGATGGTTTGGGGTGATGGTGTGGTGGTCTGTGATGTGGTCTGGTGTGGTACAGCTCATTTGACATAAAATAATACTTTCAATAAATTGAAAGTCAACATACAGAAACAATACACAGAAACATTCCATATACATGATGTATATAAAACTGTAAACTACTCACTGTATTAAAAATACAACAAGAGGGTTGATTGAACACATTGGCTGAAGCAAATATACATTTGTTTGTTTTGTATCTTTTGCTAAATGTAAAAGGAGAGGTGTGTCAGTCTGATCAAATAAATGGTCACTACACCACGTATGCATTTTTAAAAACCTAGTCACTTTCCCTTGTCAGAACACTCAATGTGTGTGTACTCGGAGTCAAATTTCAAAATACTATTTGATGATATTGACTGATATGAAATGGACAGAAGCAGTATATCTGCTGTTATCTGATTAAAAATAGGCAGCTTGTCACTCACTGTCAAAGTAGTATTATATAGTGAATGTGTGTATGTATAATCAGGTCATTCATTCATTGCATTATGGCACAATCAGCAACATAGCAACAATAGCAACAATAACTTTGACAAGCAAGCATGACTTTGCAAGTATGATATAAAAGTCAATTGAAACTTAAAGGCAAAACTTTGATGAATTGATGTATTATGAAGCCAGGTGGCTGATATACCATAGTTGTTTTGTTTCATAGTGAAACAAAAAGCCTGCTTGAAGTTTTACATAAAATTATGTAAAGTAAGCATGGCAACACCATGTGTTTGATTGTAACACATTTCATCATGTTTTAATAGATTTGTATAATAATTATGCTGTACAACATAAAACCTACATCAGTCCAGACTTTCGAATCTCTGTCGTTTGCAACACTTCATGGTACTTTGCATGGCAGCCCAAAGTGTCTCCCATATACATACATGTATATATACTAGTTAAATTCACAACATACCAAGTGTTAAAATAGAATACATGGAAAGTAAATACTTGTAAGAGTAGTTAAAACCTTATTGATCTTAGTTTTTTTGCCTTTCTCTGTTCTCTTTTTTGTCACTGTCTTGCTATATTCCTGTCATTCCATATCACTGTCTCTATGTCTCTCTTTCTATGCGTATGATGAATATGTCTTCCTATTATTATTATGGATGTCTATATTTCTAAAGAATGTAATCTCTGTTTCTCTTCCTTTCTCTATTTGACTTTGTTTTACTGCACACTCTCTCTATCTGTCTGTTTGTCTGTCTCTGTCTCAGTCTCTCTCTCTCTCTCTCTCTCTCTCACTTTCTCTCTCTCTCTCTCTCTCTCTCTCTCTCTCTCCCTCTCTCTCTCTCATTCTCTCTCTCTCTCTCTCACTCTCTCTCTCTCTCACTCAGTCCCCTCTGTCTCAGTCTTCCTGTCTTTGCCCATTCCATCCTGTCAGACACACACACTTTTCATACTCAACCTACAAACACATACATGTACTTTGCCTGTTTTCTTTATCAGACTAGATTATTTTCCATGTAACACAAAAACAGCCAGAAGGCACCAAAATACAAAAATACATGGAATTCCCAGGGTAACCCAAAGCTGTTGGCGCTCGTAGACTAGTATTTACTGGAACAAAATCCTCTTTAAGATCCCTGGATTGTAAGAACAGTGAGTGTTCTCAGACTGTCTGAAAACAAGGTTGCCCTTTTGACTCTCACATTTACATAACCTACACAAACCTAAAAAAAATAAAAAAATAAAGCTCATGATGGATATCATATCTAAGTCATGAGTTTTGAATGTTTTTTAAATTGTTTGTTTTACACCGTAGTTAAATTATTATCATATGTCTGTGCCTAACTTTGTATGTAGCAGTATTAAAATGAGTACAAAAATGACTTGCATCTTTGACTACAGATTCACACCTCCGCAGATTTTTAGAAACATTCGGTGTTGTTCGTTTGATCCAGTATGAGAAAAAAAAATGTGCATGTAATTTATGGTTTGTGCCCAGAATATGTGGTTGTCAGTTTATTGTTATATGTGAATGAAATAGACTTATTATGCTTAGTAACTGGTCATTTTTTTGTTCCAATTTAATTCTGTTGCTGTGTATGTTGTATGTCGATTTCATCTTCTTGTCGGTGGAGTCACCCACACATCTAATCACAGTAATGTGTGGGAGGCTGGTGTCTTACATTACTGCTCTGTATGAAGAGCAAAAAGATTTAGCAAATTGTGGTTTATATTCACCATATATTAAATGAACCTATTTTTCTCCATCATGTGCAGTACATGAAAATTTAACATTAAGATTTGTTCATGGAGGAAGGAATATATTTAGATTCAGTCAAGATTTCTGCATTATGAATGTTAAGGAAAGTAACCTATAGGAATCCCAATACATTTTTATATTTGATTGTAGTGAAATAAACACCTGTGAATAATAATTCAATAATTCAATTCAACAAGTGTTATTATTAAATTTAATAATACAGTATACAATGACAGTTACCTTCTTGCCAACCTTAGTACTTTTTCCTACACCCCACCCCTGCCCGCCCGGCCCCTCTCAAAACTCCTACCTTTTTGCAAATATATTGATAGTCAGGCAAGTTGATAGAACTAAATCCAAATTGAAAATGTGATGCTATGTAAAGTGTGCATAGGTAGATTTACATGAGTTGTACCACAGTGTTTATAGGGATCCCTAGTACAATACATGGACTAGCTGGGAACTTACTTACCTGCATGCTTACCAACCTTGACAAAAATGGCACAGTTAGATTTACATTCTGTGTAATAGCAAACCAGCGAGACTTTTCACTACATGTTACTTTCTGTGAAAATGAAAGGAATTAGACAACAACAGGGAAACAGCTTGTAAAAGTTTATACTGATGACCAGCTGGCAGAGGCAATATTACATGATAATTACTTTTATGTTGTTGTTTTTTTTGGACAAGGACTTGCTAAAAGCAAATAAAAACTAACATGGTAGGCGAGTCACTGACATACTAGTAATATTCATGTAAGTTTTCCATTGTTGTATAGTTTGTCTACCATCATCACTGCATACTTAGTCAAGAAAATGAAGAGAACACATGAAAGCCATAGAAAAATGTAGGTACACAATGTCAGTAATGATTGGACCCCCATTTACCAAAAAAATACTGTTAAATATTGAAAGTTTGAAAGAGCTAACATGAATGTAACAACTCACAAATTGAGTATTTAAAGTGAATAAAAAGTAACTTCAATTATGCATCCAACAGTTGTCTTAACATCAGAACTGCAGTGAAGGACCACTTGGTTTGTTAGTGCAAATCAAGTTGGGATTCTAAGCAAAAATCAAAACACAACCCCCAACCCCACCTCTACCCCCAGCATATATAATTGTCTTGTATATGTACTCCACCAAACTGCAGTACATACTTCAGTCGTGAACAGTTGAAATAAATATTCTTACATTGATGGGAACAGAATGCCTAACAAATGTGTATATACCATGTTACATGTATAGATAGGCAATATCTGAAGACATATACCAGTCGTAGAAGGTTAAGGAAAAGGTCAGAGTCTTTATCCCTATAGTTGTCATTCATCAAGGACAACTTAGTCATTTGGCTGCCATTTGGAAAGAGCATACATGTGGTTGTTGACATCTAATTACATGGGTTTGACATTTTGCACACAATTTCTCCCACTGTGTTTTCTGACATTGAAATATGTGTTGTCAATATATGCCATGAAGATTTTGACTGAAAGTTGTTTTCAAAACTGACATATTTTGGTATTTTGCATGCATCAGGAAGAAAGAAATAGTCAGTAAATATTTATGTATAATTTCAATAATGTTGAAAAAGGATTCAATTTTTATGTAAAATTTCCATAATGTTGAAAGAGGAATAAAATTTTCATGTAAAATTTAAAAAATCCCGAAAGAAGAATCAATTTTTTTTTGTAAAATGTTGGTATGTGATAATTTTTGTGGAAATAATCTACATATATCAGTTTTGTATCCAGTCATTTATAACTGCAGATGCTATGTAAATGGCTACTGGAAATTTCGGCACCACTGTATGACAAATTCTAAAAGAAAAAAAAACTTTAGATCAAATCAGTTTTGAAGAATTTGTTTACCAGAATATTGTTGGTGCATTGATAATTACACGTACTGCCATTAATCTAATTGATTTATAATTGTCTCCCAACATATCACTTTAACAAACAGACAATAAGCCTGTCCATGCTACAAAATCTGATCCGTATCCAATTCCATTTACTTGTTTATACTTGTGGTTAATTCGTATCTAGGTTCGAATTAACTGATCCAGATTGAAAACCTACTCTGGGTGGGGGTTTTGATCTGGATCAAAGTAATTCAAATCAGATTGCAATCAGTTTAAGCCTGGTGTGGACAGGCACATACTCCAGTGATTTAGTTTGATAAGTTTGAAGCTAGTAGTGTGTCACAGGACAGGTTTGCTAATTAATTCAAATTGAATCCATCTTTCATTTTTTTTTAGTGTAGATGGAAAGTGGATTCGATGCGGATTAAAGTGATCTGGATCAGTTTAATTGAGATTGGATCCAGATCAGATATGGACAGGGCTAATATGTCCTACTTCAACACTTCAAACTCGAAAGCTTGGTCTTTTATGGGGTCAAAGGTCACCTAGTCTTTGGTAACTTTCGGAACATGAATTTTGAACTAGTGAATACAAGTCATGGTCTCCTCAGGGGCATGTATTCATGGTCTCCTCAGGGGCACATTAGTATTTGACATGAAGATAATAGGCAGTGATAAGTAACAATTCTTACATCTTGGCATGTAGCCAGTGTAAATTTGTAGGGGGAAAAAAGCAAAAGTGAAGTGATGCTATTGAACTGGCATTGGTATAACAAAGCCAGTGAGTGGATCTGCACTGAGTCTTTGTGTATAGAGTATAAACCGTTTACATGTACTAGTATACTCCTGATACTTACAATTCTTGTCACAAAGTGCTGATGAAACTCCCAGGCAAACAAATTTGCCCCAAACGTCACAGACAGAAAGTGTTTCTGGCAAAGAAACGTGACAAAGTTTTTGCCCTATTTACATAAAAGTTTCAATCGGAACTGTGAAAGATTTATGATGAAGTTAAGTGTTATTCCATGTTGTCTATTCAATGCTATCAGATAGCCAGGTCTAGTTCTGATCCAGGGTAATCTTTTCCAGCACTTAAAGCTGTGTTTTTTCAATTGTTTCTCATCATTGATTATTCTTGTTTTCTGTTCTCATACAGACATATGTGTATGGTAATGAGAGGTGTGCAGAAGTTGAACAGCAAGACCGTCACAAGCTGCATGCTGGGAAATTTTCGAGAAGACCCCAAAACAAGAGAAGAATTCCTAGCTCTCATACGAAGCTGATTCGCATACAGATGAAAGAAAAAGAACCAAAAAATAGTGAATGTTATGACAACAACTCCTGTATTTTCCTGACTGTATATACGGGTGGAATATTTTCAACAAAACAGCACACCAAAGAAAAACAAAGATATCAATATTCAGACTCTTATGTTCTCAGGGTTTAGTTAGTATGCTTGTAATTCTCTCTGAAGTTGAAAAATAGTAGCAACTTGAAATCGATAGAACACTCTACGTTAGATAATGTGTATGTATGAAGTCAATTGAGTTATATAGTATGTGTGTGTGTGCATATATATATATTTAGTATATGAGGTTGGACCAAAATAGCTCTCACGATGAGATTTAGAATATTCTATCAAACAAGTGCCTGTAGATTTGCCAGATTTTGTTGGCAAAATCTGGCAAGCAAAGTGCAGGAGAACAAGTGCCTATTAAAGGGATGATGATAATGAAACTTTACAAGAAATTGGTCAGTGAACTAATTTGGATAATGGATACTGTTGTTTGTGAACCGATGCTAAAATATAACTAATTGCCTTTGATTGTTAGAATAATGGTCATTGTCAGAGAAACACCCAAATTTTTAAGATGCTTGTTACTGAATATCACTTTCCTGTTGTTCTGACTGACGGGTGTAAGATGTGGTTGTTCTGACTGACGGGTGTAAGATGTGGTTGGTCTGACCGACTGGTGTAAGATTTGGTTGGTCTGACCAACTGGTGTAAGATGTGGTTGGTCTGACCGACTGGTGTAAGATGTGGTTGGTCTGACTGACTGGTGTAAGATGTGGTTGGTCTGACTGACTGTTGTAAGATTTGGTTGGTCTGACCAACTGGTGTAAGATGTGGTTGGTCTGACCGACTGGTGTAAGATTTGGTTGGTCTGATCAACTGGTGTAAGATGTGGTTGGTCTGACCGACTGGTGTAAGATTTGGTTGGTCTGACTGACTGGTGTAAGATTTGGTTGGTGTGACTGACTGGTGTAAGATTTGGTTGGTCTGACCAACTGGTGTAAGATGTGATTGGTCTGACCAACTGGTGTAAGATTTGGTTGGTCTGACTGACGGGTGTAAGATGTGGTTGGTCTGACCAACTGGTGTAAGATTTGGTTGGTCTGACCGACTGGTGTAAGATTTGGTTGGTCTGACCGACTGGTGTAAGATTTGGTTGATCTGACTGACTGGTGTAAGATTTGGTTGGTCTGACTGACTGGTGTAAGATTTGGTTGTTCTGACTGACGGGTGTAAGATGTGGTTGGTGTGACTGACGGGTGTAAGATGTGGTTGGTCTGACCAACTGGTGTAAGATTTGGTTGGTCTGACCAACTGGTGTAAGATGTGGTTGGTCTGACTGACGGGTGTAAGACTTGGTTGGTCTGACCAACTGGTGTAAGATGTGGTTGTTCTGACCAACTGGTGTAAGATGTGGTTGGTCTGACTGACGGGTGTAAGATGTGGTTAGTCTGACTGACGGGTGTAAGATGTGGTTGGTGTGACTGACGGGTGTAAGATGTGGTTGGTGTGACTGACGGGTGTAAGATGTGGTTGGTCTGACCAACTGGTGTAAGATGTGGTTGGTCTGACTGACGGGTGTAAGATGTGGTTGGTCTGACTGACGGGTGTAAGATGTGGTTGGTCTGATCAACTGGTGTAAGATGTGGTTGGTCTGACCAACTGGTGTAAGATGTGGTTGGTCTGACTGACTGGTGTAAGATTTGGTTGGTCTGACTGACGAGTGTAAGACTTGGTTGTTCTGACCAACTGGTGTAAGATGTGGTTGGTCTGACCAACTGCTGTAAGATTTGGTTGGTCTGACTGACTGGTGTAAGATGTGGTTGGTCTGACCAACTGGTGTAAGATGTGGTTGGTCTGACCAACTGGTGTAAGATGTGGTTGGTCTGACTGACGGGTGTAAGATGTGGTTGGTGTGACTGACGGGTGTAAGATGTGGTTGGTCTGACCAACTGGTGTAAGATGTGGTTGGTCTGACTGACTGGTGTAAGATGTGGTTGGTCTGACTGACTGGTGTAAGATGTGGTTGGTGTGACTGACGGGTGTAAGATTTGGTTGGTCTGACCAACTGGTGTAAGATGTGGTTGGTCTGACTGACTGGTGTAAGATGTGGTTGGTCTGACCAACTGGTGTAAGATGTGGTTGGTCTGACCAACTGGTGTAAGATGTGGTTGGTCTGACCAACTGGTGTAAGATGTGGTTGGTCTGACTGACGGGTGTAAGATGTGGTTGGTCTGACCAACTGGTGTAAGATTTGGTTGTTCTGACCAACTGGTGTATGATTTGGTTGGTCTGACCAACTGGTGTAAGATGTGGTTGTTCTGACTGACGGCTGTAAGATTTGGTTGGTCTGACCGACTGGTGTAAGATTTGGTTGTTCTGACCAACTGGTGTAAGATTTAGTTGGTCAGACTGACGGGTGTAAGATGTGGTTGGTCTGACCAACTGGTGTAAGATGTGGTTGGTCTGACCAACTGGTGTAAGATGTGGTTGGTCTGACTGACTGGTGTAAGATTTGATTGGTCTGACCGACTGCTGTAAGATTTAAATGTAGCCATTGAGTACTAGTAGTCATGGAGTTCATGTATTTGTGTGTAGTTCAACCAGTATATCTGTTATTGCTTTACATGCAAGGTGTGATTTCTCAGAAGGGATTTGTTACAAGTTTTCCCCTACAAAAAAAATGTGAATTTGTATTTAAAAATCTATAGCACTAAAGGTTCCTGATATTTTCCTTCCAAAAATACTTGAGTATATTCTGACCAAAGTAATATTGTCAAGTTTTATTTTTAAAACTGGCAACCACATTACTTATATATTTTTGAGTCAAAGACAGACAAGTCCAGACTAATTTATAAACCAGCATGCATTACAAACTTCCTAATATGTTGCAATACATGAAAATTATAGGACCTTTTGAACCCTATTTTCATTCCAAAAATACTTATTTTGTGACCAAATTGATATTTTAAAGTGTTTATTTTAAAAACTGCCAGCCTCATTACTTTTTTATAATTTAATATTAGGACCAAAGTTTATGTTGTTCTTGATGAACTAATCTCTGCAGCTTTCATCATTGTTGATATTTTGGTCAAGAAATCGTATTTTTATTATCTTTCTAAAACATTATCCCAAAATGCTTCAGTATGTTGCTAGAATATTTATCATTTTCCTTCCAGTGTTCCTCCACTCTTCATGTAAAAACCTTTGGGTTCTTCCTTAGTTTGTTTGTTTATTTTTTTTTACACTTTTCTGTTTGTCTTTATACATCTTTTATTGACAAAAACCATAATATTACTGTTGTTCAAATATTTCTTCATAATTGACATATTGTTTGTAGTCACTTATTTCTAAACCTTTTAAAAATATATTTTTAACATTTCTGCAATCAAAGGATGAAAGTTTCTTCCTCCACCCCCATTTGGACTCAAAAACCATGAAAGTTTCTTCCTCCACCCCCATTTGGACTCAAAAACAATCAAAAAGGGATTATCGTTTAGTGAGGGAGTAAATGGCACTTCTATTCTTGGCACCGTTACTCTAGAGATATGCCTACCAGGTTCCTCATACTGACTGTGTTCTGGCAAAACAACATTGCCAAGCCAGGTGACCAAGTCTCAAGTCTATAACATGGTGTCCATTATCAAAGCCTACACAGGGTCCCATACAACATATTTGACAACGTTTTATATAACTGGTAAACATCACTATTAAAAACAAATCTCCTGAATACATATCATTTGATCCATCCATATGTGGTTTGCCCCTAATTAGCCACAAAAGCCACAATTTTATCTCAGTAAAGCACTCAAGACAACTCATCCATCCACTTTCCTCCATCAAATGTCTGTGACAGGGTAGTGTAAAACAGCAGGGGATAGATAGATAGACACAAGGAGGTTTCTCCAACTGGTAAATTATGTCCAGGGTTTCCATAATTATAGAATGAGTGTTTTACAAATGTAATATCCCTACAGTTTAGGAGTCCATCGATATTATGTTTCCCTTTCATATCATCAGTATATTGATCAAACTAATCAAACTTTACAGCGAGTTGTTCTTTCCATCCAAAGTACTCATGGATGAATCATGAATGACAAGTCACTTATAATCATTCTGACCCGAACTAGTTTGTCAGAAAAATTGCACCTGTTTAAGTACTACTAGTATCTTGTGGGTCTTCAACAAGAAGACGTTGATGCTCACTTTTATTTTCAGTCTACCTGCTAATGTAAGACAACATGAATCAAGGCTATGTAAACATAGATGTTAGACGTGTTGGTTTGTAAAAACACATTACTAAAGTGATAATTATAATTGATGTTTGAGCAATAGACTTGTTATAGCTTAATTGGTGGCCAGTCTCTCCTTGTAAACCATGGAAAGACATGTAGTGTCCTGAAAGGGATTACGGTCCCAGACTAGTTACTTTAGCAGTGTTTAAAAGATTTTATTGGGAGAATGTTTTATACCAAACTAGCATTTACAAAACCATAAATGCAACAAAATCAAAGAATTTCAACAACCTTTTGTAGTCCAGATACCAGTAGTAATTGATTAAAATTTCTGATTTTGGACCATATTTTTGAGCTTTCAATTAGACAGATTTATATATCAAGAAGCTTTGAATTATATAGAAGTATGGAACTATGTAAAGAATTTGAAAATTAAATTTAAAAAAAGACAGACTTTCTAAAAATCCTTTTGTGTCAGCATAATATAAATACTACTAAAGAAATGAATACGAAGGGTTGTTGAGTAACATGGCTTACATGTTTCCTAACAAAGTATGAACAGTTTATTCACAAATGTTACGTGCTTCAAAGCTGTATGAATGCCGATCTACTGTAAAACTAGATATTGTCGCCACCAGAAGATTTTGCGATTAGTCATCAGCTGTAGTTCTCAAAGACAAATTTGTACTAATTACCAGAATGGTACATTGTGTTCACGTACGAAAAACTGTTTTAGGAAATACTTTGTGTTTTTGTTTTCCAGCAAAATAAGCAAAAAATAACTTTTAGTGAAAATTTCTAGGTGTACAGTAGGTTGTATGTGGACATAGGAATTTACCTTGGTGTATTTTGGCAGTGGTTGATATTGAATCCATACATATAAACTACTAGGGATATCAACCTTTAATAATAGAGTGTCTTTGTATTAGATTAATAGTGGTGCTGAAGTAAAATTTAGAAAGTAGATTTAACATATTTTCTTAAATATTTTAGACACATAAAAACAAATGTTTGATTTATTTCACTAACTGTATAGACAGATTTGTGTGAACAGGGTACAACAACTTCTGGGTTTCATTCCATGCTTAGAATAGAAAGTGAGCTATGTACTCATAAAAAAAAGTTTCTAGATGCAATAATCTGAGAAAAAAATCATTGAAATGCTGTAAGTTACCAGCATGCATGATTGGTAGTGTGCTGTGAGGTTCTCTATCGGTTACTTTTACATTGAAAAAAAATTAGGAAGTGAATGGACAGAGATAGACCATGGTATAAATCAGTGTGTATCTTTATTGTTACTCACTACACTTTGAAATTTACATGTTTTTTATTAAAGAGGTAAACAATTGTAATGTGATATTTAATAGAAGTCCAAGATATGAGTACTTTTAGTGAAATGTCATGATATGATGTACCATGGACTGTGTAATAGTGAAATATCATGATAATGTACCATGGACTGTGTAATAGTGAAATGTCAGTGTGAGTACATGTATTGATAGTCAAATGAGTACTGTACTGAATTAATGAGTAGTACACACTGTACATTATCTCTGTCATGTCATGTCATGTCATGTCATGTCATGTCATGTCATGTCATGTCATGCATTTCCATGTTGTGCTATGCAGTTTGTTACTGTTCTATACCTATACAGTATTGTACCGTATTGTATTATACTGTCATGCCCTACACTGTACTGTATTGTCAACTCTGTCATACCTCCCCCTCCCACTCCCCCCCCCCACACACACACACCACTTATTTGTCTCCATGCCAACACAAAATACTTCAGAAAACTGAGCAGTATGTAATATTACAATTATCCATGGCTATATTCAAAATAGGATATTGAATTCATTGGCAGCCACCTGACTATTAAGTATTATGTGCTGATAAACAGATAAAAGTATTTATCCATTTTAAAGTTTTGTATTTTAATAATTTGAAGAAATGAATACATTTTCAGTTGATTATTCTTTCTTAGACACAAACAAAACCGAGGATCAAACTGAGCATGAGTCTCCGAGACTTTGTTTACTGATTGTGAGCTGAAGTTTTTCCTACAAGGGAATCTCTCTGTGCAACTCTTTTGATTTATACAAAAGGTTGCATATCACCAATTTATGTTAATAGTCACCGAACAACCCAGTATACAGACTATACAGACTACATTATGGTCTTACTTTTAAAAATATGTATTCATATTTTTTTAGAATCTTCATTTTATTATTGTAAATTTATGCAAAGGTACATTGTATTTAAAAAATAGTACATGTAGTTATGCAATTCATTTCTACAGTTCTTTAGAAATATGTCCTTCCATACTAGTCTGGTTTACGGAAAAGTTGAATCGTAGAGCAATATTTATTAAAGCAATATGTTAACTACAACCTAGTAAATATGCAAAGGTAACATTTTGTGTTGTAAGATACTATTATATGTATATAGTAGGATCAAATTTGGATGAATTTTACTCGAAAATTAAAACATCATTCCATAATGATTTTTTGTCAAGAACACTTGTCATATATTTGCCAAAATAGCATTAGAAATCAGTTTTTTTTAAAGCCTGCGCGATAACCTCCTCTCAGTGTGGTGTGCTATCACAGTTTGACCAATATTTTTCTGTGAGATCACTGAATACATTATGTAATTTTCAAATCATTTTAATATTTCTGAAATAATCAGATGTTGCCTTTTTAGGTTTGTCAGAAACTTTTCATTTTAATACCTTGAGGGCGCTGTTGCCAATGGCGTTGTATGTTGCATAATGAGGTCTCAGTAATGACCTCTTTGGAGGGTCAAGGTAGCAGGAGGAGAGAGAAAAAGAGGGCTGTTTTAGAGTCAATCACAGCCATTAGCAATACAAGTTTGACTCTGCTAAGATGACATTTTTTATCATGACTTCAAACTAAAATGTATTTGTTTGTATAAACTAACTGAAAAGAGAATGTATATGTACTCCACATAGCAACCCAGTAATAGTTTCTTCTATAGTGGGAATGTGTATAGGTATAGCATTTGTGTTTGAAACAAATTTCAATGATGAAATAATAAATTTGATATATAAAGGAAATGAAATGTTGTCTGTGTTTGGTTTGTCACTAGAATGAAAGTGATGAAAATAATGAATGACCTGTGAGTGAAAGTTGGGATGTTTTCATTTTCACTTTTGAATGTCTTGAACCAATACTATATATGAGTGTGAATTAAAAAATATATACATGGTTTGCAAAGAAAAAGTCCCTCGGTCCTTGGTGTAGCTGGATTTCAACAAACCGTCTATTATGCAGAATCTGTTATGCAAATGACCAAAAAATAATAAAACAGCCATGATATTTTAACAGTGCCAATCTGTTCCATTGACCACCTCAGCATTTCTACAGATAAGTTTGATAAAGAATTTCCAATATGAACACTGTCTGTATTCGTTTGAACTTTAGAAAGTGATTGATAACCACATTTAATAGCTAGCTAGAATGTAATTTCTGTCTACAAAGTTTTATATTTATTTTACTAAGGAATGATGTTTAACTGACTGATTAGTTGATTTATTACATTCCTTTCACCACTGGTACTCATATTTACTGAGGAAATTGTTAACAGGAGTGCCAGTAACAATGAATCTTTTTAGTCCAGGAATGTCTTTAAGTCGGTTGTCATAGCAAGTTTGAACACAAGGATGCCTTACAATTTTAAATGGTGTAAGAAGACAAGTCATGTGGAATGCTAGGCTAGGGTGACAGGTCATTTAGAACACTAGGCTAGGGTGACAGATCATCTAGAACACTACGCTAGAGTGACAGCTCATTTAAAACACTAGATTAGGGTGACAAGTCTATTGAATATTGGGCTAGGGTGACAAGTCATTTAGAACACTAGGCTAGGGTGACATCATCTAGAACACTAGGCTAGAGTGCTAGAATGACAGCTCATTTAAAACACTAGACTAGGGTGACACGTCTTTTGAATATTAGGCTAGGGTGACAAGTCATTTAGAACACTAGGCTAGGGTGACAAGTTATTTGGAAAACACTAGGGTGACAAGTCATTTGGAACACTGCTATAGGGTGACAAGTTGTTTAAACCAGTAGGCTAGGGTGACCAGTCATTTAGAACGCTGAGCTAGGGTGACAAGTCATATGGAATACTGAACTAGGCTAGGGTGACAAATCATTTGGAATACTAGACTAGGATGACAAGTCATTTTTAGCTGAACACTGAGCTAGAATGACTTGTAATTTGGAATACGAGGCTAGGGTGACATCTTTTTAGCAGGCTGAGGTGAATAATACCTTAGAACACAAACAAGGACAAAATGGTAAACTATGAGAAAAAATAATCTTCAACAATTAAAGCCCTATGTTTGGATCCTACAATGTTGCATTTTTTAAGCATTATCTTATCAGTGGCACTATGGCAATTCAATTGATAAACGGGCTCATACTTTTTCCTATAGTTCTGCAGGGCAAACGTTTTTTTTTCAAATGGCCATATGGATGAGGTTTCTGTATTTACTTTGGATTTTTAATTTATAAAACAATTTTATCATGGCTTCCTACAATGCGAAATAACATTAACCAAGTCCGTGTTTGTATTAAGTCGGTACATTGCAAAAAGCTAAAATATGTGTAAAAAGTTTGATATTGCGTACATACAATAACAAAGATTTTACACATTTATTAATCTTTTGCAGTTTATTGAGTTACAAACAAGGACATGGTCTATGTTGTTTCACTGTCAAGTAGGAAGCCATGATAGAATTGCTATTATAAATTAAAAAATCCAAAGTGAAAACCAAATCCACATGGCCACTTTAACTCTATAAAGTTTTTGTTGTTTTTTCTCCAAATACAAAATGGCCGTAAACCAGATTTCCTTTTCATGTTATAGATATATTGTTTTCAATTAGTATATATACTGTAAGAAAACAAATGAATATGTGACTTACTATGGGGTATTCAACCTAAAATCTATCAGGAAATGAGAACTTGCTTTCTCAGAAAAGTTGCTAACAGAGAAACAGTCAAGTGAAAAAATTGGTTAAATTAGAAAACTTTATAAATAATGCTATGAAAAACAAGAAATGAAAGCGAGATTTTTTTAATGACAGTGTGAAATTTTAACTTTTCCTTGGTACACTTCTGGCTAACATTCACTGTAAGTCCTTTTGTTTTGCTTCTTTTTATCTTTCTATCTTATTTTATTTTATTATTATTTTTTTTTGGGGGGGGAGAGGTTGTCATTGAAGATTGAAAATCCTGATAAATATAAGCTTTAGTTGAATTTCTTTGAATGTGTTATATACAGGCTCCATTCGTGTCTAAGTTCAGAATACACGTATAGGTAAAAGTTAGGAGTTGTTAGACCAATTTCCGAATTAGAGCTCCAAGCCTATACCTTATTTTGAAGGTTTTAGACAGCTGAAAATAAAACATTTGTTTTGTGGACAAAAAATCCGTATTTGCATTTCCATAGAAACAAACGACGGCGGCGACATGTCGTTTCTTTGTGTATTGACACCTACTTCACAGCACTGTGTTCACAGTTTGGGTTTTTTTTGCTGTTTTTTGGAGTTGTGGTATTGGGTGAAAAAATCTTATTTTTGTGATTTTGTGAAATTTTCCAAAATTATTTGAACTTTTTGGCTTAATTCCCATATATCAATTATCGTTATCGTGTACGTTAAGCGTTGGTTGCGTATAACTTTTATGTTCTAGACGAGAAAAACGCGCCGTATATATTGGATGAATGGGAGGCGAGATGACCTCGGAGACACCCTCCTTTGAATCAAGCATGCATGACGTAGGAAATATTATCATAAACGTGGTCCGCAGGGAGAGCGCTGTGCGCCAACAAAACCACACACATCGTCGAGAGGAAATCTCATTCGTTTTTGCCGTTGTTCACGATATGTTTTTATACATATTGAAGGATAAGATATCCCACCTTTATCACAATGAGTCAAGGATGTGAAGGTTTCTAAGAACGAGTGAAAAAAATACTAGTTTGTCTTGTGCAGTCGTCGAGTCCTGTGTAGGAGCCCACGCGTAGAGAGCGTCATTGTGATCGGAGTGATTCACCAGACACAACCTATGGATGGACCGTCTGCCTCGGAGTGCATGTACTGACTGTTTTTGTTCGAGATACCCCAAAATAATCACTGACCTAGTTATCAAGAGAGAACCAAGTAGTCCCATGGATAATTTGGACAGAATTGGTGGAGTCAACACACCTCCCTCGTCAACTTTGAAGTGAAGTCTATTTTTAGCTCGACTGTCATTTCTGTCGAGAACAAGATCACGCTTGAGTCACATCTAATTATCTAGTTTTTATCGAACTATTTTGGGAAAACTGTGAATTTTGGAGTTCTTCTAATTATAATTTGCCTTGATACGTGTATAATTTTGACGAAGAAGACCGTTCATGTTATTTACATCGTGAATTCTCACCAAACGTGGCATTGTTTTGAATTCGGATTTTGAGATATTCAAAAATATATAAATATTCGTTCAACAATAACATAGACAAAACACTGCCAAGTCGCCGCAAGTGTCTCTGTAATTTCACTGTATGTATCACTCAGACAAGTGTACTTGGGAAAATATTACCTATAACGTTCGTTGTTTATCTGAATAACGGATATTCGTACGGACAATTATGAAACCTTCGTCGGCGTTTAGAGACCAAGTTCGGTCGTTGTCAATCTGTTTCAAGGAATGGTCGGACTGTGAACAGACCGTAGCGTTGTATTCGCTTTTGAATCGCTTGTCAGCAACGCAGGCGAGATTTCTGTCGTTCGTCTTAGAACAGACCGTGTCGGATTCACAAGAATTGAAATTACTTGAACAACAAGCCAACGACCCAGGTAAGTTACAACATAATAATGAGATTTTGAACATCAAAGCTAAAAACGTTTATCACCAGGTCCAGCCATTGCGTTTGTTTATTTCCTGTATACCATGTTAACGAGTGACTTTCCATAATGGCTTCACGGATATTTGAGTAATTTTACTTGGCTAATTTCACGGACGTAGGACCCAAGATTGACGTCCCTTCTCGTGACCAATACATCATATTTATTATTAGGGAAGGGGGAAAACACGGATGTTTTCTTCTCTGTGTCTTGCAGGGTGTTTCCTTTTATGACGAAAGGTCACTCGTACTCCTTTCCAGACGTAGACAGAGTTATGGGAATGCTATGGCGCACCCATGTACACAGAACATTCCCAGCTGCTGGCTCAGTTACTCCCGAGACGTAAAACTAAAACAAATGTCTAAAATGGACAGAAAATGTCTGCTGTAGTAATTTCCTGTCTGCCTTGACCTGGACTAAAAATCTTGCATACCACTATCACTTCTTTTCTTGAGACCACAATACTGTTATTGTACTTGTGGTTAGGTGTAATCAGATTTACTAAATTGTAGTATACAACATTACAGCTAACCTTATGTGGTCAATTTTGTAAATGTCACTGCCCCTTTTTAATTCAAATGTGCAAATTTCTATTTTGAAAAAGAACAAAACAAACATCTGCTTCAAGCATCCAAAGGATATGTTATGTGTATGAATTGGGTCAAGAATGTGTATATGTTTTCTGAGAGTTGGCAGTGTCCTGTCCTAAGTTTTAAAGCATAGATCTTTTAACACACATTCCTTATGCATATCGTGTTGCATCAACAATTCTTGCAAGTGAGTGATTTGTGAGAAAATTGTGAATTGTTGCAGTATCTCCTTCCCATTATCAAGTCCAATAATTGACAAAATATTGGCACAGTTTTGAAAGTAATAATGAAAGTTATAATCACTTCTGTATTAATAAATCTCAATCTTGTCCTGTGATATACATTCTTATAAGTGGTGAAAAATACAAATTTTGTTTATACCATAGAAACTAGAACACTTTGTCCATTTACATTTGTCTGTTCATACCACAGTCTATATAAGAAACAGTACACTCAAATACCTGGATAGATTAAATCACATATATATTTGCAGATAGACTCAGACAGACAGACAGACAGACAGACATATAACACTTCCAAATTTGTTTGTGAAATTATACATTTTAGATATGCAATTTAATTACATATGGTGATCAGGTTATGTTAGCAGGTTTGCCCAGATGGTACTAAACTATACAATATACCTAGTACTAGACTGTTACTTTGTTACACACATCGCATACATGTGTGGACAATAAGTTCAGTAATACATGTGATTGCTACTATAAGAGTACTTCCACATCCTAGGGTGGGTAGAATGAACAATGCAATGCTGTGTTCTCCCACCAAGATGTTTGAAAGATAGGGGTTTTCTTTTGTGTTGATCAGAAAAAAAGACATGATCACCATAACAAATGGTATGATGCTGGTGTAAATCTGACACCAGCCTGTCTGTATGTATCCTTGATAGCCTGCCTGGCAGCTAGACTAAATTAATGTATAGCTATCATTTGACTGGTTGATGACATACAGACCTGAATTCACTGGGAAAAAAACATGAGAAGTCTTCAATGAATCCTTTCATCACCACCATAGTGTACCACCACCACCCTATTCTATCTCTTCCCAATAAAATCTCTTTTCTCACCGCCTCCCACCTCATTCCATTTGCCAGAATTTTCGTCTCCCCTCCCCCTGAGTGGTAAGGTGACTATAGTTCTTGGGGTTTAGCTCATGGACTAACAGTACCCCACAATGAAGTCTTCTTTGTAGGCTCTTTCAAATGTATAATACAATTTCTTTCCTCACCACCTCCCACCCCATTCTATCACCAGGACTTCTGTTCCCAATAAAATTTCTTTCCTCACCACTTCCTTCCTCATTCCATCTCCCTGATTTCTCTTCCCCTCCATTCAAGTATAACAGAGATGTCCCCTGAGTACAAGGAAATGTACTTTGTACAGTGCATATTTGTACTACACAGATATATACAATAGTATGCTGTAATGGCAAGCAATGTCAACATATATACTAACACTGTCACATTTTTATAATAAATCATCATCGTATTTTGCTCAGAGCACATTAACCATAAAAAGATATTACTTTTGAATATAATAACATAACAACAGATTTGAATTTCCAGCTTGTCTCACCTGTCAGTTGTATTGATAGTAAAAAAAAATACTAAGTATAGTTAAGTAAATAATACAATATATGGAAAGTACATGTAGTCTATAATAGTAATACCCAACATTGTTATGCAATGGTTCACTTTAGTGAAGTCATATGTAAATTGGAGGAATTCCACAATTTCAGGACAAAACAACTCCAAGCAATAATGTATGACAAGCACTGGATACAGTACAGTGACACGATTTAGGTGAATTTGCAGACTTCTTTACAAAATCCGTTGCATTTCCAATTTGCTTAGCTTTCACTTTCACCCCATCCCCATGTCATTCAGCATATAAGTAACAGACCACAGTTCCTACCACATCATCAGCCACAAGACACCAGATATAGTATACAAAGATAAAGAATTATCAGCATCATTGTTACAGTGGCTGGAAGTAAGGAATTCAAGCATGTCATAAAATTCTACATTTAGACTGTAATGTATAATTGTCTTGTACACTCAGCATGGCTTAAAGAGTACTTCAGGTCATTGTGAGACACATAACACTACGAACTATGGAACCTTGTTTACATCCGGTGATATGTTTCTCAGAGAAAAAATTAAACAAGTGTGACACAAGTACATACACTGTCTTGATTATTTGGGTTGTCTGTTCAAATTGTTTTCAGTTGGATATGATAAATCACTTGCAGACTTCGTGAAACTGTTTCTAACTCAGGAGACAAGTTGTATTAACATTTCATGAGTACATTTAATACCATGCAAATAAATAAATAAAACAGTTTGATTTTGAATGGCTGGATGGGGAAAAATTTAAAATATTTTTGGAGGTTGAGTGGGGAGAAGTTGATGTAAACATACTAAATTGGTAGACAGAGACTTTGTTATATTATGATGGAAATAGTGTGTAATGATAGAAGGTATGAATTTGTTTACCTGCAGAACATGATTGATTTTGATCACATCAGATATATAATGTTTACAAGGAGTAGTTGGTTGTTGACTGTCAGCATTAATTAGAGTAGTATAGAAGTCAAATTGATCTTATAGCGTGATTACTCAGCGTTTTGTCATTTTTATTTAGTTAATATATTCATTCATTACCTAAATATTATTGCATTTACTTGATAAATATTTTCAGCAGTGAGGTGTGTTTGTCATCATCTATCAGTCCACACAAATAGTTTGGTGGACGGACAACCAAGTATTTGTGAGCAATGTAGGGAGTTATTGCAGTTATGGGTATAGGTAAATTGAAGGAAGGGAAAGGGTTAGACCCCTTAACATAAGTAAAATTTGTAGTTCTGATTTTCAGTGTCATAAAACTATAGATGGGTATGGTTTCTATTTATAAGAAACAATGAATTGTACAGGTTTGGAGGATATCATGGTTTGTCAAATGTAGGCCCATGATTTAATCCCAGGTTTTTGCATTAGGTTATCTTATTAGATAGGACATAGACCCTCCACAGACATTGGTGAAGGGTCTATGAAGAGGATTATTCTTTAGTTAAGTGCCAACCATATTTGTATAGTTCTGCCAGGTAACTGTTTTTCTTACCCAAATTTTAACCCTATTTCAACATGGAACCAGTGCTACAAAATCAGTGCAACATGGATGCCTTCCTTTGTAAATTTGCATGGGAAATGATTAACAATATTTTAAATGTGTGTTGAGAATGAACGATTGCAAACACTTCTCTCTGAACTGTTTATACATTGACAGAGGAAGATACAATAAAAGGAAGTGTGTAGTCATTGATTTCATTCTGTGTGATATTATGCAAGAGGTATAGCAATTGCAAGCAATGGGGAATTACTAGGGATTTGAGCTTGATATGTTCAAGGTCAGTTTTGATTACCAATTTAAATTATCATACAAAATAACATTTTGTCATATTAATACAAGACAGGGCTGATGTATATAATACTAAATGGGATGACCTGTAAGAATCAACTGTTAACCTAGTGGGTGAAGGCCAGTTGAGGCAGTCTTCCACCAGGAAGTAAAAAAAAATGTGTAAAAATACACAGCGACACTAGTATGCTGGTATGACAATAGATGTAGTGTATGCAGGTTAGAAGGGATAACAATGGCATTATCTGTTCACAATCAACCTACACAGAACAATAGACACATATCATGTGTTTGTCAACCTACACAGAACAATAGACAGACTGTAGACACATATTTTTGTGTGTAAATCTACATAGAACAATAGACACCCATATTGCTTTTTGTCAACTTACATAAAACATAGACCCTCCACCAAGTGGTAGCTGGTCTATGTATAGAACAATAGATACACATTGTTTTTTTGTAAACCAACACAGACCAATAGCCACATTTATTTGTCAACCTATGTAGAACAATAGACACACACATTGATTGTGTTTTTGTCAACCTACATAGAACAATAGACCCATGTAATTTGTTTGTAAACTTACACAGAACAATAGACACATATCATTTGTTTGTCAACCTATGTAGAACAATAGACACATTATTGATTGTTTTCCTCAACCTACATTGAACAATAGACACTCGAATTTGTTTGTAGGAGGAACATGCCATTGTTTGAATACTAGAGGGAATTACAGCCAAGAACAATATCCGTTTCACTATATCCTGTTGAGTGTATTTTAAAAGGCCAATTGATGTATATGTCATCATATCAGTAAAGCTTATTTTTAAGGAAAATTTGATCACAATCTATGAAAAAATATTACATAGAACACAATAATGACAAGGGACAGGCTGAAAACAAATTATGTCATTCCATTATGCCACAAAATTTATGTTTTATACACTATCACATTCCCGTAAAGAATGTAGTTATAATAATTTTATGATCGTACTAATGATAATATGTAATGATATTTATTTTATTAGCACAACTGAACACAGAGGTAGTTTTATAATATGGCTATAGGCATCACAAAATGTCTGTGTATGTGCCGCCATTGTACATGTATGTGTGTACAATGTGTGTGTGTGTGTGTGTGTGTGTAAAAAACTGTCAAACCGATTGCTGTGGTACTTGGTGGGGACATAACTTACAGGTTGCAGATGAAAAATTATTCAATTGAATGATCAGTGATCAGTGTGCCCGCTAAGCCAATTTGATGCGCAACTGGCGCACACAATTTCTAGTGACAGACTAAAATTTGGTGTTCCCCCATCTCTCACTATGTGGTGACTCACAAGAAATCCCAGTTTTTCTCATTTTGACTCACAACAACAAAATGCGACTATCGTTAGAGGGCACACTGTCAATGATTTAAAGTTACATCCACCTATAAAAGAGTTATTTCTTCCAAATGTTTAATTGTTCTCAGTGAACTTGCATTATAATGTTACTTGGCAAAGTCCATATGCCCATCCTGTTATTACCTTTGTCCAAGGCTTGGTGAAATATGCGTAAGGATGTTATTTTGAGGTGTATTTTACTTACAGTGATAGCATTAGAAACCTGAACACTTGGTTTACCCAGATGTACATTGCATAGCTAGGCACAGTTGGTACATGTAGTTAACAAACACTCTTTGTCATTACTTTGAAACAATTTTGCAGGAGTCACCACATGAGTCAAGTTACAAGTGCAATTTTACCATTGTCTACTGTCTACACACATACACGTGGACTACCAGTTGCATAATTTGTTATTTGATTAGACATACAGTAACTCATAATCTTTCTTCCTTTCACACCTAATTCCTTCACCAAAACTCATTAGGGTTACATCTCATGCTACACTGTGCTACAGTTATTCAATGGAATACCTTCTTTCTAAAATAAAAGCATAGATTTCAATATCAGTTGTGCACAATTCCTTTTGGTGCTATTTTATTTTCAATCATATTCAATAAAATATGATTTCTCATAGTAACAAGGCCATGCAGTGAAAACGTATAAATGTTGGTAAAAGGGAAAGAGGGAATTATGTCCAAAAAAATATGTTGTAATAGTCACAATTACCAATTTGGTCTAATAGACAAAAATTCTTAGCTATTCCCGTTGTAAAGTAAGAGAAACGAATGAATGGGAACGAATTTTGATTAAAATCAGAACTAAAAATTACAGACTGTAAAACTGACAACTTGATTTTCCAAACTCTGCTGAACATTATGTTGTGTCTGTACATTGTGCACTTGTCAATAAACCAGTGTCATTTTCTGTACGGTGTACTTTAGGAGCCAGGTCAAAGATTGGAGCACTTTTCATTTTCAGAACATCATGATATATTGGTTCAATACACTTTCTATTCACCATTGAATAAACACAGGCGATGAAATTGAGGCCGAATACATGCCGTATGTCACATGTGTGATGCATTCCAAAATCAATTCATAGTGAACACTTGTACGCATACTATGTGTATGTGTTGACTATATTGAAGTGTGCCACTATGTTTTATGAACTCTATAGTCTTCCCATGTGGCCAAGGCCATCCAATATGTAAAGATTGAAGCTAAAAACAAATGTGCACTCAAGGTTAAGGTGATGTATTGGATTTCTAAAACAAATATTGAACGCAAATTATAATGAGAGTTGTGCTTCAATATCAGGAAATAAATGTCATATTTTTACGATATATCTTTTATATGCATATGAACTGGTAAGTTTATGACCAACCTAATTGTTATGCATGTGGATAAAAAGTAAGTGGAAAACTATATAACTAACACCCACTGGGGTGAAACAGGTACTAGGTAGCTAAAACTTGTCGATTTTCAAGTAGATGGGGACATGATACATCAGTTGTATTACTGTTTCAGTGGATATGAAAGTATCACTACATGTTACTTTCTAGTTTCCACTGGGCTTTGCATCTTGTCTGGACAATAATATTGTATTGGTTAGTGTTGTACCAGTATCAATAATAGAGGAATACAAGGGTCAGTGTCTCTCAATAGCAGTAATAATACAACCCCCAATAGTCACCTCGTTGGGGTCAATTGGTATTTCCGGTGCTTAGCTGGGTCATGTTTTTTTAAAAGATCAGTGGTAGATAAGCCGTGGGTATCTGCTCACCAGCTGTTGCAAATACCAGAAGGCTTAAAATCATTTCTGATCAGCCATTTTGTATTTATTTTTTTTTTGGCAGTTTGTATGGTAGCTATTTTGTGAGCATAGACACTGGAAGGGATTGACTGTTTAATGATATCACCTAGTACTAGAGTTGTGATTAATACAGCTGCTATTATACATTTATTACTGCAAGGTTTAAGTAAAGGTTAATGTAGCTATGAAAAAACCCATCATTTTCATTTGAAGTAGTTTGTTTTGTTGTAAATTGTACTTGTTGTTATTGTGCAATTTATATCGGTCTTCAAAACATTAAACAGAAACAATTAACATGAATGCATATTTTGTAGTTCAAGGTTCACTGAATGCATATTTTGTATTCCTTTGAACAACACTGTCTTACAAGACACAAAGCGTGCAATAAATCATATTTCTGTAATCAATACAATCAGCCTCATATTTAAGAAATCATGAAACAAAATATGTACATTATACTGTACATTAGCATTAGTCATATTTTGAATAACATGTCTATCAAAATTGGATCGTTTCCTTCAAATTGTATGTCTGTGTATTTGATACCTAATTTTGTGTACTTAATCATTCTCCTAATAACTTGATATTATCCGTCACATCCTGTTTTGTATTTTATATATATAACCGTAGGGATTATATTAAAAATGGAAATATTGTTTTTCCAGTCAGTCAGTGTATTGTTAGATATGTTTCCAGATTACTGCATAGGATCAATTTCCAATCCAGGAAATGACTAGCTGTTGTATTTGTATGGTACTTATTGCTGTAGGCGGCTGTCTTTGTTGGAAATGTCAAAACAAAAGGCTTTAGTACTGGCAGCAGTCTGTTCAATTCCAGGATATGCCAGCTTCTGTCTTAGGTTGTGTGGGTTTTTTTTTTGTAAATTGTTATCATTTTAGTTGTAAATTTATGTTCATCAAGGTTATGTGGATATTTTCCTACAAAACACACCATACCACACCAATGGTGTGAGTTTACCTAGGCTGTCTGTTGTGTGATAGTTCAAACCACAGATAGCACTCCCACTAGCATGTAAACCTTATATTTGATATTGCTATATTAATTGGTCAGATAATTTGCTGCTAATTGGACATGTGGGCTGTCTACTATGTAATTGGTTCCAGTAACAAATCACCCAACTCACACACATGATAATTGTCAATTAAAGTGACAAATTTTCACCAACATTCATCCTTTATACTTTCTCATTGTAGCTTTGGTTGACTTGTGCACACTGTGTACATGTGTGCTGTTGACTTTACTATGTATGTACATGTATGTGTGGGTGTGGGCGTGTGTAACTCTCATTGTAGCTTTTGTTGCCCATTCAATCAAAGCAATATTGTCAAAGTTCATGCATACATGTACAAGGGAGATGATGGACATTGGTTTTAGAGAAAATTGACTACAAAGAACAACGATAGTCAATTTCAAATTTTCAAATGCAAAAATGATGTAACTCTTCATATTTTACCTTATTACATACTACCAGGACTGAGGCTAGGCTATTTAGTTTAATGCTGGGTTTGCGTATGTGTAGTCAGATTTACTCTCTGACACATTTACATAATCTCATTCATTTAGAATGACTGTTTATTATAAATCACTGTGCTATTGGCCAATAGTTTTAAAACGCCATACAAGTATTTGTGCAAAGATAACAATGGGGATGGATAGGTATGTAAGTGGATGAACATTGACATATATTCATCCAGGAACTAGACCCCACCCATAGCAACAGTCAAATGATGTACATTGCATTGATAACAACAGTATGCTTTATATAATAGCAACTAAGACCATAGCAACAGCCAAATACCAGTGCCCTTAGCTAAGATAACAGTGAGTCAAGCATTCAAATATAGACACAAATGTGCATAGCAACCATGAAGACACCCATAGATTATCTAAAACCAATAGTATCTTGTGCAAAGGTAACAGGGATGGGTTTGAACCGATTCAAAAGAATACCTTGAAACCTTCTGAAAATTCAGTCATTGCCCAATATCTACACTTGTACTACAACGCCATTGGCACTATTTTTGGTGCTCAAGACAATCTAAATTTCACCCAATACATGTGCATATACACATACTCACACACACACACACACACACACACACACACACACACACACACACACACACACACACACACACATACATCATCCCCTATATATACATGTATTCAAACAGACATCAACTCAATCACACACATACACACCCCTCCTCCATAGGCATGCACATCAACTTCTTCCCATATGCACATGCATTCCTCCCCCAGCCCTATTTCCCCAGTTCTGCTATTGCTACATGTGTGACATCAATAACCATGGAACCTGGTCCATGTTTTGCAAGGGTGTACAGCAATATTTTTATTCACAGCTTTTTGTTGTACATATGATATTTTACATACATGATATCAATGCATGTTGTTGCAACGTGGGTACACTGTAGATGTACCGAGTTGTATCATGGGTACTCTGTAGATGTAGAAGACACACAATGTCTATTGCTCAGCTGCACCAAGGAGATACTAAGCTATACCAAGTATTCAACCTCACATATTTAAACTGACTATTTTGAAGTAAATAGGATATTTTATTGGGTTCATAAGATTCCAGTGTGCGAAACTCGTTACCGTAGAGCGGGAAAGAGAGAGACATAGGGAAAACGTGAGTTTGGGCTTAAACCAGATTTCATTGAGATTGGGAGGGATTATTGTAACGTAGTTTTACACTCAAAAGGTGAATTACTTGATATGGGGGCAATGATTATAGCCATTTGTGAAACATATATTTATCAAAGTCTTCCTGCCTAATCATGTGATATAGTTGGGATTGAAAAGGGTTAGATGTATACATCTGTAAAAGCACTGCAAGTTAATAAATGCGCTGTGAGATGATTGGAAAGAGGTACAATCTTGCCTTTCAATACTAAATAGTTCAGATTTGATGTTTTCTTCTGTCATTAGTTAGTGCTGTTGACATGCTAGGAATACTCAAATTGGTGGATCAATATTTTGTAACCTTTTAACCATTTTTGTCCCAATTTACTGCAGGTACATTACAATTCTCCATCTTCCAAAACTTCTCTACCCTTGCTTTTGTCAGGGAAACTTTTTGCACACCTATGCCAGCTGGTATTTGCAATGTGTCATTAAACCTGTAATTGTCAAATTTATGAGACAATTAATTAAAAATACTCTCTTTCTAGCGATTGTTATAGCATTGCATATTGCTAACATAAAAGATAAAATATGATTAAATCTGCATGGATTAGGTGACAGAAATTGAAGTGTTCAGTGGACAGTGTGCATGTTTTGTATCCAAGTTTTTAAGTGATATTGATGGTACTATTGCCACCTAGTTACTGAGCTCTTAAGCTCTTTCCAAGGCTTGGAAGGTGTTGACTTCCGCCCTTGTTAATATTTGTACAATCATATCCATTGTTTCTAAGAATCAAAGATTTAATGATTTGGCAATGGTATGCCATTCAGCAGAAGAAGGCAAGGTATTGTTTTGACACCTCCTGTCGGGTATCGGTGACTTTTCTATTGATTAAAGTCGACTGGTCAATGTCATTCTCAGAGCAGCTTTACCAATAATAACCTAAAAGGTGTCCTAAGAACATAACGAATGTAAACGTTGGATGTATTGATCGTATCAGCACAACAAGATGGCTGAAGGTTATTTACTGTACGTTGTAGCTTATTTCATTATCAATGCTATTGAAATAAACTACTAAAATACACCATATTGTAAAAAAAAAAAAAATTGAACAATATTTGTAACATTTCTTCCCGAATTGTGATCGGTTAAATACAAAAGGTACCAAGAAGTTGTATTTTTGTTGTATTTTTGTTTTATTTATGGGGGGAGGGGGGGGGGGGGGGGGGGGGGTTGTTCTTTGTGTTTTGTGTGAACACAAGTGATAACCATACATCAACCAAGTGATGACAATTTGGTATTTGTTTTGTGAATAGGACCGTGACAAAAGGATAGACCATAGCCATCTCCAAGGTCTATGGGTAAACTAAAAATAGAATGTACAAGTATGAGTGTGGAGTATCAGAGTATACATGTAGATGGACCAAAATAATTGGATCATAAATTAAACACTAATTATAGATGACATTTTTGTACTATGATCTATAAATTATAATCATCGTATTGACCAACAATTAAAACTCAAGCACTTGCATATTGCTGGTATAAAATACTTTCTATCTTTGGCATAAACATAAACGTATTGTAATCATAAAATAAACTGAAAACCCATGAACAACACTGTTGATTTAATATATATATATATATATATACCACAGATTACTAGAATAAGTGTACATGAATGCATAGCATGATAGTCTGGTTGAATCAGTAGTTATATTTGACAAAAATTAAGATACAGTCAGTATATGCCAGTCAAGGCCACTGAAGACCAGTGATGATTCTGATGATGACTATGATAATTATCACATTACTTGCATTGTAATAACCAACCTTCAATAGATCATTTCCATACCAAAAGGCAGTTGTAGACTCATACAACACATGTATGTATGATGGAGTGCCAGTAGGTATGCACGCATGATGAAAACACAGCTGTGTTACAAAAACAGTACATTGAGAGAGATGACAACAGGTTTTTCCCAGATGCAATCACTGTGATCATGTAATCGATGTGGGAGTTGTTCTCTGTTGGGTCAAATTTATGGCCACATTTGTATTCAGCATGCTCCATTCTTTCCACTATGCAGGCACATTTCTGAGCAATATTCATTCATTCATGTCGTTCATTGATTTCATCTGAATGGAAAAATATACACATTTTCACATCTGTTTGGGGCGCAACAAATTTTAATCAACAAAATCTGCAGCATTTGATGTTTTGGTGTTGTCATTCATGGCTATACTGTTATTGTTTTGTCTTATAATATTAAGCTTTAGGTGTTCCAACTTTGTGTGTGTGTGTGTGTGTGTGTGTGTGTGTGTGTGTGTGTGTGTATGTGTGTGTGTGTGTGCGTGTGCGCGCGTGCATGTGTGCGTGTGTGTGTCTGTCTGTTTCTGTGTGTCTGTGTGTGTGAATTTGTGTATGTATATATGTATGTGTGTGTATCATCCAGTGTGTGTATCATCCAGTATGCCCAGCTTTTGTCTCTAAATATGCAAGTGATGTATGAATCCAAACTTAACATTGAACAAACAACATGATACAAGGTAACTATTATTATGAGGCTATTAATGTTCCTGTAGGAAATAAAAATGAATGCAGTGATACCTGTACTTTGTTAGGGTTCTTGTAAACATAGCTCAAAACTAGAAAACAAACTTGTATTTTGTACTGCTACTTTGTGAATTTGTTTATATACAAGCAAAATTGAAGAGTACACCAAAACATGTAAAATATGTAGTCGGCCTCAGATGGTGAAAAAGGGTTGTGACGCACCATGAAAAAATAGTTAGTTGCCCCTTGGAAAATTTCTAAAAGTTGACACCTATGTCAGAGGTGAAACATGAAGGGCATTAACCTTGATAGAGCAAGGCAAATGTAGCAAAGAAGTTGGTCAAACAAATTTTATTTTATTGGTCTATACAGATAAGTAATTGTGGAACATGTGCATATTGTAACAGATTTGTCCTAAGGGAAATTAAAAAAGATAGAATGCATATTTTTACAGTCAACTTTGAAGTGTTGTTTGTTCTAAAAGTATTGGTGTATACTAAAGTATAAAGGTTTTATCCAAGGATTTCTTGTTGTCTGTAGTATTTCCTGTGTTTACCTTAAACTTACATGTAAAAGTTTATATTTTGGCCAGATATGTTCATCCAGGGCAAGTATTTTGCGGACAGCCACGTAGGTAACATTCTCGGTATGGCCACAACTGATAGCAGAAGTTGTAATATAAGCAAAGCTCACAACTGAAGTAAACAGTTGTTGTAGTGACACTTTCTGTCTAGACCCTTTACAGGTTTTGTCAATGTGTGTGAGAATGATACATCATTAGTTTATGAAATGAGTACAGTGTACAAGATGTCTGTTGGGAAAACCTTTATCTGTCCTGCAGCTGGACAAATCTATTCCTACTTCCAGGAATTCAAAGATGTCCTGTCATAAACCTTGAGGAGATGTTGATACATTGTTCCATCACATCTGTCCTTGCAAAATTCCATATGGAAAGAACTCAAAAAACACTGCAACTATGTTTAAAGTCCAGCAAACAGAAAAGAAGGATGTGTGAAGCAAGGATGGAGTGAACTTTTGATACATACATGTAGGTTCCTGTTCTGTAGTAGGATGAGTACTGTAACACTTTCACATTGATGTACAGCATCCACCCCAGGATATATGGATATTATATAGGCATAAAATCATGAATTATTGTGTAGTATAATTCATGTGATAAGTATTGATGATTTGACATAAGGAAATACATGTATAGTACAACACTGTTTTTATAAGTCATTCACATTGAAAAATAACTGATTTCAAAATGGTCCTGTTACAACTATTGCAGCTTTTAATGTATTATTATTATTACTATTATTATTTTAATTCTTAAAGAACGCACTACACGTACATCTCAGTGAATTGTACACAACAAAGTAAAACAAAAAAACAAAAAACACACATAATTAATGTTCATGAAACAATGGGAATTAAAATACAATCAATACTGATTATTATTTTTGTTTTGAGATCTACAAATGTATAATGTAAATTACTGTGCCCTTTATTCTTCTTTCACCTGCCTGACTCACTGAACACCAAAACAGACCATGTGTACAGATAACACTTGACAATTTCTTGAAGAAACGACACCTAATTTACATAATTAAGAAATTCTAAAGGCTGAAGACAGTGTGAAAACTGTCCAGTCAGTGTCTGATAAAAAGGTGATGAAGACTTCCTGTTTAACACTTGAAAGAAACATATGATGCCCAAAATAGAGATAAGATCTCTTCTTCCACCCATCTCATATACACTTATTTGTGATGGATGCATAAAGGTGTTGTTGGAAACAGAGAGATCTCTGAAGACTTTGAAATATGCACATAAATATACACAGAGGAATAATATATTTAGATGTCATGAAGGAGTTTTGTCATGTAATTTGTAATTTCATTACATCATGAAGAGTGTAATTATTCATTCCTATGTCTGAAATTCAGGCCATCAGACATCTCCCCATAAATATATCTAGGTAAAATACTCAGTTAAACTACAAATTGTGTGTGTGTGTGTGTGTGTGTGTGTGTGTGTGTGTGTGTGTGTGTGTGTGCGCGCGCGCGCATGCATATGTATATATATATATATATATATATATATATATATATATATAGGTTTCCCCAAAAATGTTCATCAACATGGTAAATCAAATGATTTACATATATTATGTGTATTTATACATTATAATGTATGTAAATCATACTTACTTTTGTTTTGCAGCAGATAGAAAAATACCTACATGTACTAGTCAGTTATTTAAGAAAGTATATGAGCAAAAACTCATCATTTTTGTGCTGGGTAGATTTACCATATTCCTTTAGTACATGTACTTTCACATATTCATGTGCCAAACCATCAATCAGACAGACAGACAAACAGATAGAAATATTTCGACCTACCTACATATACCTTTACACATATATATATAAACACACGCATACGCATACGCACACACACACAGGCACACACATATCTACCAGACAGGTCTTTGACCTTTAGGCCACCCATAGCAATCAAACCAAACTGACAAGACAGGGGCGTAAACCTTGTATGCACTCATTTGACATTTGATGTGTTTGGACAACTTGTAAACAGATATGGGGACTATATTATGGAGTGATGCCCTCACACTGGGTGTGGTCTTAGTACATTACATACAAATCTGAGTGAAGAATGATGACAGAATAGTATTCTGTATATGAATACATAAAACACTGACAGAATGGTGTATTGTATATATGAATATATAAATGTCTATGAATGGGAGTTTGTACTTCAGTAAAATGATACAGTCATAGCAGTGGGATGGTCAGATTTTTCCTGGTATCCTTTATCATGAAACTGTATCCAGAAAGAAGATACTGTATTCTGGTAGAGTTTTAATCAGTTCTAAGTGTGAGTTCTCGAAGATATCTCCGATCATTGACAATTTTGCTTTCTCCCGCATTTATCCAACAGGAAAATATGTGGTGATATCATTGTGTGCTAGCCAATATCCATTAAACTGTGGAGTACACAGTAGCACAGTGAAATCTGTGAGCAATAGCTGATATTTCATTCATCACACAGGTTTATAGCATGGCATGGAATGGAGATTTTACAAACTTGATGACTTGGCTGCTGGTATCGAAAGAACTGTAAAAATGAGTGCCTATAAAAGTTGATAGTAAATAGTTGTTGACTATCAGGGGGTGGAACCAACCCCATTCATCAGTATGGAATTCCACTGTCAAGCACTGCTGGCGACCTTTCAACAAACGAGTCTGTGATTGTTGTACGTTCAGTTATGCAGTCTTTGCAGTGGGCAAGGAACATGTTCAGGTTTCTGTCAGACTTGACAAACATGATATGACGGAAATGCCAGCTTTAGTGTACTGAAGTAGTTGCAGAAAGTTTACCACTGGTCTGATTTCAAAATGTATATATTGACTACAAAAATGATACTTGTACAGATGAAATTTGTTGTCAGTGTATGAACTTTTGTGTTGGTAAAACAAGTGACATCCTTGTGGTCCTACTGACAAAAGTGATAATTGATAGTAAGTCAAGACTCATAATTCAGAGTTTAGTGGTTTTATGGTCGGAAATAGTTGGTGTCTCAAGGAAATACCGCAATGAAATATCAAGGAAGTGGTAGCCATTCCTTCCTCAAAGTTGTAAACATAGAAAACATGGGTTTTCCCACCGAATAAGGATGTATATTTCAGGACGCATTATGATCATATGCCCACAATCACCTCACCACAAATTGGAAACAGAACAATTCAAAGGACAGACATTTTATAATTTGTAATGTATTAAGTCATGCAACTTTCCTTTGCTGTCAAAATGCCAGACAGAAAGTTGTCAGTCTGTGCTACTTACATGTACACGGTTACCATGTATGTGTTATAGTATAGCAAGTCTAATAATGTAGTTTATTATTATTTAACATACATGTATTGGTGATTATATATTTATATATTAATGGACTCAAAATTATGTGTAAAAACATATAATCTAAAGAGCATTAATTACACAAAAACAGATGAACATTAAATAGAGTAATAAATATATAACACATAAAATAACAAAAACAACTACATGATCAAAATACATGTATGGTGAGAATCAATTATAGTTTGTTAACCTATGTAAATATAGCAAAACATGGAAAAGTACAATGGTTCCATTGAATGCTTCTAAGTTCTACACCCAGGAAGGAGTGGTGGGGGTCTGAAATGCATGATTATTATAAAGAGGTGTTTTCTAGAGGGAATTATGTAATATACCCAATGTGGTTATAGCTTTGATATTACTTATTAGTGATCTGTCAGATAAATTACTAGCCAAATATTCATCCATACAAAAATACAATAATGAGTGGGATTTACCAAGTATTGAGGAAGAATGAATGAATGGGTGGGTGAGTGAGTGAGTGAGTGAGTGGATTGATATCCCCCAACTAGCTAGTACAGTGAATATAGTCAGTATGACCCTACTAATAGTAATACAGTGAATATAGTCAGTGTGACCCTACTAGTACAGTGAATATAGTCAGTATGACCCTACTAGTACAGTGAATATAGTCAGTATGACCCAACTAGTACAGTGAATATAGTCAGTATGACCCTACTAGTACAGTGAATATAGTCAGTGTGACCCTACTAGTACAGTGAATATGGTCAGTATGACCCTACTAATACAGTGAATATAGTCAGTGTGACCCTACTAGTACAGTGAATATAGTCAGTATGACCCTACTAGTACAGTGAATATAGTCTGTATGACCCTACTAGTACAGCGAATATAGTCAGTGTGACCCTACTAGTACAGTGAATATAGTCTGTATGACCCTACTAGTACAGTGAATATAGTCAGTATGACCCTACTAGTACAGTGAATATAGTCTGTATGACCCTACTAGTACAGTGAATATAGTCAGTGTGACCCTACTAGTACAGTGAATATAGTCTGTATGACCCTACTAGTACAGTGAATATAGTCAGTGTGACCCTACTAGTACAGTGAATATAGTCAGTATGACCCTACTAGTACAGTGAATATAGTCAGTGTGACCCTACTAGTACAGTGAATATAGTCAGTATGACCCTACTAGTACAGTGAATATAGTCAGTATGACCCTACTAGTACAGTGAATATAGTCAGTGTGACCCTACTAATACAGTGAATATAGTCAGTGTGACCCTACTAGTACAGTGAATATAGTCAGTATGACCCTACTAGTACAGTGAATATAGTCAGTATGACCCTACTAGTACAGTGAATATAGTCAGCCCTGAATGAGTCACTACATATAAATAGATTCATTGATATTCATGTCTAATTGCACAATGCCACATCAAAGCACGTGTCATCTCTCTATTCCTTTACTATACTGTTATCAGGGATATTTGATTTTGTTTTGAAGTGAAACAATTTTGGAGGACATGTATAATCTTGAGTAAACATCATGAATGATTATAAATGCATATTCCAAACATGTTGCAATAGATACTGATGGAAGACTATTCTGGTGAAAATTTGATGACTCAAGCTCAGATAAATAAAGTCACAGGTATACTTCTAAAAATAAATCAATGGTTTTAAAATATTGGCATGTAAGAAAGTATGAAATTGTGGACAATTATGAAGGAATTAATCTATTATTAATTTATAATCTATAATCTATAATTTTTTTTTTCATTCATAAAGTTGCTGGTATATTTTTGACAATAATGGTTTTAAAATAGTAAAATATTTATGTACTCCATAACATAAAATGATGAACTTTATGAAAATTATGAGACTAGTTCACCCCAAATCATGCCAGTTCACCCCAAATATTAAAATATTTGTATGCATGTACTCCATAACATAAAATGATGAACTTTATGAAAATTATGAGAGACTAATTCACCCCAGATCACATTCATGTCAGTTATTTTTGAATGTTGAACATAAAGATTTATCTTCAGTCAACACCCAAACTGAACCTACCTCCTACGAGTCTGACACTTTCTATCCTGAAACTGAAATTCAAAACCATAAACTATTATTTTTTCACGTTAATGTGCCAGATACATTAAAACAAAACAAAAATAGACCTCAATTTATTTATTATTTCATAACTGATTTTAGACAGACATAGAGATGTTGCATAATGTCAGCATACATATCCCCAATTATTCATCATCATAGTTTGAAATATTTCAATTTGTGTGATGTCTCAGATCAGAAATGTGTGGGTGGAGGCAGGCTGGACATAGTGTGGTGGGAGTGTTGTAGCACTCACATGTAATTGAAAAGTTTTATTTCAAAAGTCCTACAGCACCAGTATGAGGTGCCACTCCATTGATCAATATCACAGAGACATGTATTTATTTATGTAACAAAAGATACTGAAGACTGCTGTGATATGCCATGGACTCTTCACCCATGCTTTATCGTTAATGTTCCGTGTCGTAGTCAAAACCATACATCTATGTTAACATAGTGATGAACTGTCACACCCCATTGCAATACAGTGTAGACGACAGGCACCCTGTAGTTCTTCCCCGGTAGTTTCTCAAACGATGGTTCGCCTAGTTTTAATAATACCAGGGGACTTTGCTTGTCAGTTTCTAAATTTTGTATTCCCGGTTCACTTTTGATAACTTTTGGAAGCCGTCTGTCTGTGATTTAAAATTCTCTGATATTACAATGGTGTCAAAAGTGACAGGTATGATATAAAGGATGAAAGTGAAAGTTACTTAGTATACGTAATAGAGATTACAATGAAACCATCCAAGTTTTTCCATTTATGACTGAATTCCTGAGTGGCAATAAGAGAAAGCGACCCTATAAAAGCTGACATCCCAGTGTAGTTTGTAATAAAACAGACTTTAATTAGAAACCTGGTTGAAGGTTTTTATTTATTTATTTTTTTACAATTTTTTTCATTCGAATGCTAATAGGCATCGTTTCACTTTTATAATCAAACTAATGACAATTTAATACCAAGAAATGCTACACCCATGATTTCTAATATTTACCAGGAAAATAAACGTATTAAGCAAGAAATTCTTACAGTAGCTACATTTTTGGAGAGTTATGTCATTGTTTGGGATAATGAATCAACTTCATTAAAAATGAATGAAATGAAAATTTGTCAAACAACACAAGTCAGGCTTTTCAGAGAAAAAAAGATATGCATTATAACACAGTAATAAAACAGTCACACCACATTGCAATACAATTAATAGATAACAGACATCCTGTAGTTCTTCCAGGTAATTTCTCAAAGGATGGTTCACCTACATGTGTAGTTAACCATGCGTTAAACCAGTTTACACTGTACAAGTCCAGAGACCTATCATAGTTGTGTACTAGATGTATTGGTGGCTAGTTTGAGGTAGCAAGTGTTCTTTAAGTTCCAGGTCTCATCGACTAGTCGAATACACATTCAGATATTGGCAGGTGAATGTGAACAATCAAACAGATATCAGATTATAATGGTTAATAACGATTTATGCAGACCAAACAATGGTACAACTGACTATGAATATTAGATGTATATGCAATTAGTGTAATGATATTCCTAAAATAAAATCATAAAAGATAATAATTAGAACAGCCAGAACTATTGACAACACATATGTTAATAATGTTCATTTAATGCATTATTTAATTATTTTTTGTAATACTTGTCATCAGGCAGTTAAATGTAATACAATTATGTCTATCATGTGATTTGTATCCAGATCTTTGCTTGTAGGCCTACCCAGTCACCTCTGTTGTACCCTACCCAGTCAACTCTGTTGTACCCTACCCAGTCAACTCTGTTGTACCCTACCCAGTCAACTCTTCTACCCTACCCAGTCAACTCTTCTACCCTACCCAGTCAACTCTATTGTACCCTACCCAGTCAACTCTGTTGTACCCAACCCAGTCAACTCTTATACCCTACCTAGTCACCTCTGTTGTACCCAACCCAGTCACCTCTGTTGTACCCAACCCAGTCAACTCTGTTGTACCCTACCCAGTCAACTCTTCTACCCTACCCAGTCAACTCTTCTACCCTACCCAGTCAACTCTATTGTACCCTACCCAGTCAACTCTGTTGTACCCAACCCAGTCAACTCTTATACCCTACCTAGTCACCTCTGTTGTACCCAACCCAGTCACCTCTGTTGTACCCAACCCAGTCAACTCTTATACCCTACCCAGTCAACTCTTATATCCTACCTACCCAATCAACTCTGTTCTACCCTACCCAGTTAACTCTGCTGTACCACATCATCAACTCTGTTGTACCCTACCCAGTCAACTCTGTTGCACCCTACCCAGCCAACTCTGCTGTACCCCTACCCAGTCAACTCTTGTACCCTACCCAGTCAGCTCTGTTGTACCACATCATCAACTCTGTTGTACCCTACCCAGTCAACTCTGTTGTATCCTACCCAGTCAACTCTGCTGTACCCACCCCATTCAACTCTATTGCAACCCACCCAGTCAACTATTGTTCCCCTCCTACCCAGTCAACTCTGTTGCGCTGTGTTGATAAAGTGATTGTTAGTGGCTACACTCTGTTGCAAAATTGGTATCATATTGAAAACTGGACCCAGTGTTCTTCAGGTTTACTTTGGAATTTGTTTGTTGTAAATAATATTTACCTTGTGATGATGACTTACCAAACTATCTCATCTCCAAAGAAAACAGTAAAACTAACAAAACTAGGTTTAGGTACTGTTTCACCAATGTGATGATCATTTAAACAGCAAATAATGATTTGGTTTTGGAATTGCATATCAAAAAAATATTTAGAGACTTATTTGTCATGGTCTTAGTATCTCAAACTGTCCAAACCATGGGTAGCTTGGAATAGTAGACCATGACAAGTCTATAGGTGAGAGAATCAAGTGTTATGTCAGTCCATCTACACATAAATTTATCAGTCAATACAGTATCACAGGCTATGTATTAAATAAGTGTAGTGGAGTGCCAGATTCAGTCAGTGGACAGGCTAACTGTAACTGTAATGGTTGCCGTTATATGAATTTAGAAGGGTGGTTACTGCTAATTATAGATTTCTATAAAAATATATGCCAGATTTTTATGATCAAAACAACTGGTATATAAAGTGTAATTTGAGAAGTACAAAACCAACCAGACCTGTTAGTGTATCCATTAATTAAAGAGCCTGGCCCTTTGTATTCATACATGTACTAGGGGGATTACTGCACTTTGATATTCATGCCAAAGGTATTATGTAATAACATTATGAGGATACATAACATACAACTTGATATCATACATGTAGTACCCTAAATTGTATCTTGAGACATCATACTTTATATAATTAATAAACATAATCCAAATCTTGTCATTGGTGATTTTAGGACCACTGTATAACTACCACCTCCCTCCTACCACACACACACACACACACACACTGACAGACAGACAGATGGATGGATGGATGGACAGACACAGATAGATTAATAGTCCTGTATTTGGATAGTTGTACATGTATGACATATACATTGCCTGAATTGATCAAGATCAGACATTCCCTGCAGAAACGTAAGACCTTGAGAACGTAAACACACACATAGCAGTTCTATACCCATCCATTACCATAGAAAAGTTGATTGACCAATAAATTATCGGTGTAGCACTTTGCTTGTTTGTTCGTTTTTGCTGGATGCTTCATTGCAAACACAGGAAATGACCAATCAATGAATGTAATTATATTGATGTAATGATAAATTGTCTCAAAGTGATTTCAGAGATGTTGTTTAGCGAGAACTTTTTGTGATAATATCTACAATGTATCAGTTTACTGTGGATTAGGATTCGTGTACTTATTTTTGTGATATTTTGATTTTTCATTTGGTCGTTTTTTATGCTTTGACATGTACGATTGATTACATGTATATAAATCTTTTCGTAAATTGTATGCCTCGGGTGGGTTTTTTCTTCAGGATAAAACTTTGAATGTAAATATTTTGACCTGAAGTAGAGAAGTCTACATGTCTGTCTGTATAGCATTCATCGTTTTATAACTTATTAGCCTGGGGTATAAAGTCGTGTCTGTGAAAACATGATTGATAGGACTTTTACAACTTGTGTTTATGTTATATTACACGTAGTCTCTATACGTGTGTGTGTGTGTGTGTGTGTGTGTGTGTGTGTTCTACATACATACTGTACGTATGTACATATATACTTACGTATAATGTATGTAATAATGTATATATGTATGTATATGTGTGTATGTATGTATGTATGTATGTATGTATGTATGTACAAATGTATGTATGTGTATGTGTGGGTCACACTTGTCTCATTGTCTTTGTTTCTGTACTATTTATCTGTCTGTCATTCCAAAAGAAGATTTGCTTATCTGTATTGCAACAAGTATGTTCACTGTGGCAATTGGTGTAACAATGCGTTAACAGCCACTTTAATAGCAATATTCTCATCAAACTTGATATAAAGATGAGATCTCATACCACACTCATTCAACATTTATTAGAGGATGGGGTGGGAGGTATTTGTGAATACTATTACTAGTCTGTATAATGCAGAGGTTAGTTGATAGGCTGTAACCTTGGTCAGAGCAAAATATTTGCACCATTCAACAAATCAAACCTATTTTTTTACAATTGTGTGTATGATGCAAAACCAATGACTTAGAATCCAGTTGTGCAACAACTTTTGGCTCTTGCTTTTCCTCTACACTTGGAATTTCATTAATGACCTTTGCTTTAATTAATGAAACTGTGGTCAGGAAACAAGCACAAATTCTTGTAGGTGTTTAATTCAGCTTCCCACTCAGTGTGATGACATCATTAGCATCACCATGTGACCAGAACTATAATGTGCAGGGTTGAGCTGTACCGGTATGATATAAACATGATTTACCATATTCAACACCATTGCAAGAAATTGTATTCTAATTTTAGGTTTGAATATATGACCATTAAAGCGAAATTATAGTGAAATGCCAGGCATATTGGAAAGGGAAGAACAAAAAATCACCACACAACTGGATTATAAATGTACAAAACCAAGGGCATGCAGATGTTGCATCTCCATTCAAGTCCAAATAATTACCTGTTCATTTAGTACCTACATGTACAAACTGTTGCAATCCTATTCACTGAATTAAAGCTTTCGTACAAAAAAGAAAATTAAAGAAGACAGATTTTCCACTAACATTTAATACAAACAAGTACATACTGTACAATTTTAAGGGGATTTACTTTAAAAATAGAGGATTATATGGTGGAAAAGATAACAGCTGTTTTAAATAATGTGAAATGTTGGTAACATATTGGACATGTACATGTATATGTGACGGTCTATATCTTAATCATAGTCTAGTATGATCTTTCTGCTCTAAATACAACCTTCCACTGCACTGTCTACAGTGTGTATTTGACAAACTGCCAGCTTACTATAGAAGCAATAGGAATCCTGATTTGTAAATGTCATTTGCCAGTGATTACTTTTGTTGATGTGCATGCATATTATAGGTATTTGCACTGCAGTGCAACACCAAAAACATGCAAATGAGCACACATTGTACATGTATATCATTAATACCAGTGTGGGTACTCATGGTTATGGTGTTTTCTGCTGCACTTTTACTGACTTTAGTCATTGAAATACATGTATAACCACAGAGAACCCTACAAGTACTCAATGCACGCAGGTGCACCACCCAGGCACTCGTACATGACAGGGTTGTGTCATATTCTGCAATGTTTGAATTATGAAAACAGTTAAGATCCCTTTTACATTTGTGAAACAGTGTTCCTACAATGTAGTGAACATCACTGGTACGAAATCAGTCTTGAGTCATTTGAATTCAACTTTAATATCTTCAGTATGTCTTACCCCCTGAAAGAAAGGGGCTAATACAGTGGGCAATCTGGCCATCTGTCCATCCATCCATCTGTTCATCCTTATTTAATACATCATTTCAATGACATGCAGTATCCAATATAGTTCAAACCTGGCACAAAGGTGATATATATATATATATGTATAATTACACATCCTTTTGTTTTACAACATATGCAAATTTGACTGAATGGTGGCCATATTTGTTGTTTAAAATTGGTATTTAAATCACAACTCAGAAAAATTAATACATAGAGACCCCATTCAAGTGTCTACTTCCCATATTATTAGGTGCAAACTTCTGAGACATTTGTGTTTGACCTTGACCATCAGGGTCAATTATTAAAATGAAGCCATTTCTTGCATATCAGACACCTTGCTGTATTTATTGCTACCGACTTCTTATAAATGATCTTTGTAGGTAATCCAGATGAAGGTCCATATACACAAGCATTACTTTTGGTCCTCATATAACTTTTTACTGAATGGCGACCATATTTGTAGTTAAAAGTAAAAATACATAGCAACTCTATTCAAGTGTCTACCCCATACTATCAGATGCATACATGTATTATAAAGATCAAGCTATATCTTGCATATTGCAGACATTTTGTGGTATTCAATGTGACCACTTTTATTGTTAGTCTGGGGCATATTAAATGAAAAACAAGGGAAATATACACATGCAATTATTTCATTCATTTGTATTTAGCATTTGAGGGGGGCGAGTCTGCAGCGAAGACTTGTTCTAGTTAAAACACAATATCTATAATTGATCATGATACTCCGGTGTTATTATTATGGCAATATTGTTGTCTTTGATGGATTATATGCCTTAGTACTTACAATGGTATTTTGCTTTCTGTGAAAAAGAATGATTTATTTCAACAATATTTCATTGTCAGTCAAAGACTGAATGCAGTCCGTAAACACACAAAATGCCTGTCTGTATCATTACACCAGTTGGAAAAGTCTACCTATCCCAGTCAGTCAATCCATATGCCACATAATGATCCATCATGGTAACCAGGAATACTGTTTCATATTACCACTCAAATTTCATGTACCTCTCATATTTCAAAGGAACACAAGATGGCGATACATATTTAAAAAGTATACACAAGAGGCCTTACATGTTATATATGAAAAAAGGCATTGTTGGGGGTTTTTAAGAAAAAAAATTGACATCGGTTTTCTTTTTGTTAACTTTGAATCTTGATTGATTCAGTCTATTAAGATAGAAAAATTAAAAGTGAAATTACAATGTACAATATGAAAAACATAGAAAGAAATCATGAAGTGATGAAAACGTAATGTCAACCTCGTTTGTATTACCCTTTCAACATTCAGTGTATACACACCTATCATGTAAGAATACATTTTAGGTGTGTGGGTGTTATGCAATTCATGATTTCATACCGAGCTTCAGAAAGCAGCCCTCAAATCTGCTGTATGATCTTAAACTCGCATAAAAGTAAATTGAATAAATGTAGGAAACCCTGAGGGAACAATGTTGACATCATTCAATGAATTTTATACCAGTATATGCTCACCTTTTACTGCGTAATATAGTCGTGTGTGGGTGGTATTTTCTATTACACTGTAATGTTTGGGTTCTAAAAATAGCATGAAATAGAGAGAGTGGGGATTTTTTTCTGTTTCCGCTGTCACTACCAATTACTAGTTTGTGAATCACATTAATTGATGGAAGTGTTACAATAGTCATTGGCAATAATTCAAACTTCGACAAGTTTTATGAAAAGCTATTCTTTACAGAGTACTGTTGTGTGGATGGACGTCATCTTAGTATGTGTTAGTTGTTGTCATTATTGAGTATTACAAATGTGTTTTATATATTCAAGTACTAAATTTTCTACTTGTATTAGTTTTCATAATTGTTAAAAAGATGTTGTCAATGATGGAATAATCTGTTCATGACAGACCAGTCACCATAGAAGTATGTAGCTGACAAAACAACCTCACTATTTGTAAAACCAACAAGTACATGTAGCTGTAAAATTTGCCGATTTTTGTTATATTTTGTGTTTTTCAAAACTCATTACATGTTTATGTTCATAGTTCAGTCCTGAAGATCAGTTGAATTTACCATTGATGACGCTGGTACACTGGCTACATGGACAGTAACAATACATATGGATTATAAAGCTTACAGATGTAGCTTTTGTTTTGAATGAGTACTTTGCATAATTAATTATTTCTTGGTAATTAGGCAATATCTTAAGAATACAGTCTCACCCAACAGACATATTGATGGTAACAAAGGATATAGGAACAATAATCCTTACAGAAGGCATTTCAGTTTAATGTGGTGTATTTTATTTCACAGTGTTGGTCCTATGACCATGTTGTACATGTAGTATCGTTGTAAAATTTTGACAAGAATGTCTATGGTCAGAACATGATTAGAAGTCTAGCTAAGGTAGTAAAATTAGTAGAATAAAGTATATGGCTATTGACCTTTAACCTTTTAAAGCTATAATTTGCTCTTTTCCTTATTCGGTCAGATATACCACATGTATTTAAATCATTTTGGTCACTAACTGGTTTAGCTACTGTACATGAATAGTGAACTTAAGTACATGATTATTTGGTGTCCCTACCATTCCCACATTTTATCACCCCATCCAATAAGTGACACATAATGTGTGTTATTAGAGTTACAGAATCTTTGTGCCAAGATGACCCTAGATGACCATTCGACCCCCAGGACAATCCAGCACAGCATGAGTTATTTGTTATTGTTTTGTTTGTTTTTTGACAGGAAGTGTTATTAACATGTCTGGCCAAGAGGTCAAAGTTCAAAATGACGGGGCTACAGACAGATCATATATGGTCATTCACATGGCAGACTACACTTTATTTTAGTTGTAGCTCCAGTCCTGAGATTGAGAAGGGGAATGTCTTGTAAACATAATAGTTATGAATATGTATAGGTTCCGCAGAAATAGTCTGAAAGATGCAGTCATTGGTCCACCTATGTAACCACTCACTACCCATAAAGTAGAAGCAAGGACTGGATATTTCAGGCTATCACAAAAATGATTTGAATTATATGTAATCTAAGGAGTGATGGTGATTGAATTTTTTCTCCCAAACAGTTTCTTCCTGTGGAATATTTCCTTGGCTTTAGACATTTTTAGATTTGATAGACATTTCTCTTTCCCTCTTCATAATTGACTCATTTGTTGTTTTTTCTATGTTCACATTAATTTTTCGTATGCATCTGATATGCATCTAGGTACTTTAGTTTGTATTTTTTTATTTCTATTGCCAAAATGTTGATGACAATTAATGTTGATGACAATTTGTATGTGAGCAGCCAGTAACTTACATTTGTACTTCTGTCAAGCTCTGAATGTGCCAATCCCAGAATTATGACAAATGTAAATAATGAACAAATGTCATCATATTCAGACAAGTATTGTTCACATTTGATCCCAAAGTGTAGAAAAAATAAATGGATTGATATATAATCCAGTGAAATCTGAATTTTATGTAATGATGTTACACTATGAGTCCGCAGATTACAAATACTCACCTGTGGCTCACATTTGAATTAGTCCACAAAATCGTATTCGGAGCATTATGACATACAATTTATATTTATTTCATGTGATTTATACAGTAAGTGTACAAGAATAGGACAATTCACATTTGAATTATATTTTTGACAGTTTTGAATTACCTGTTGCTCTAAACATTAGATGAAGATTTCAGAGCGAATTTCACCAGCCTCCTCTCATAGGGGTTGGCCGATGTGTGAGGGCGCCCCGTCACTGCGCACCTTACAGACTAAGCGAATGCATGTATGATCTTAAAATTGGGGGAATGTTTTTTAGTGGTTAATCATAAAATGTCATGGGAGACATTCAAGTAAAATATCCATATACTTACAAAATGAGATCAAAATAGCACATTACCGTAATAGGATTACTGCCCAAATTAGGGAAACTAGAAAACAATATCTTCACACTTTCTTTATCATCTCCCCTGAGATTTCACAGTTAATACCATGATTAATATGTGAAGTGGACATTTGAAATGAACAATAACTGTCGCAGAATGGCTGCTCTGAGTGATATATTGTACAACTATCTTGTATAGATCAGGGTGCTAATTCCTTATGATTTGTGCTGTATGTAGTATACTTCTAAAGGTAATATATATTACTATTAGGTGGAGAAAATCTGTCACTGACTTTCATGTGAAATGTATCCCAGTAATGATTTTATTTTGTAACTGAAATGAGATGTAATACATACTGAGAGACCCAAATAAATTGACATCTACATTTAGCTGAAAATGCATAATTTGATACTGTAACACTAACAGTATATTATATTAAATGTATATCATTCATAATTTATATCATACAAGTTACCAACTTAGGATTATATCACATCACTTGCTATTCTAAGCGAAGCGATGACTTGTTAACTCGCAGTAGGTATATAACTGGAACTTTTCAGTTCCCGAAAGGGGACTATTACAATGGGTCTATCCGTGTGTGCATCTGTCCATCAGTAATACATAATTTCCCAGACAAGCAGTATCCAATTTCTTTCAAACCTGGCACAAAGATGATGTATATATGAAGGGGACCTTGTTTTTCTAATTTTTGTCATATTTGACGTACATATGCATGTGTGTGTGTGTGTGTGTGTATGTGTGTATACATGTATGTATGTGTATGTGTAAATACATGTATGTATGTATGTATGTATGTGTATATATGTACATGTGTGTGTGTGTGTATGTATGTATGTATGTATGTATGTATGTATGTATGTATGTATGTATGTATGTATGTATGTATGTATGTATGTATGCCTATATCCATCCAACAGATTTATTTTGTTAAAAAAATTGAGTGATCTGTACATGTACCTCTTTCACTTATGTTTACTCATGGACAACAAGCCAGTGTACACAGTACAATGGCATTAATAACTAGTTGAGTGAGAAATCAGAATGATTGAAGCATAAGGTGCTTCATATATAAAGGTTATGTATTTTTCAACCAGTAAATATAAAAAATCAAGGAGTAGTTACATCTATTACTGTTGCTATTCCATGCATGGTTATTCATCAGTGATTGTACTGTGTTTGGTATTATCATTTGACTGGGAAATGAGGGGAGGGCAAATGCAACATGAGAGAAAGATTTAATGAGACATCGTGTGTCCCTTCGGGCAGTTCATATTATGCCTGTATTTAGAATACTGGTCAGGCTCATTGAATTAGATGTGCTGGCTATCTAGTTACCCCACCTAGAGATATACATGTAAGTTCTCCCAACTGTGCTTCTATCAAAACAAAACAGGGAAAGGAAAAAAGTGAACAGAAATTTTAAACCGCTAACATATGGTTATCACAAAAGTTAGCTTGTAAATGCACTGACATGGTTTCTGGCCATGCTTGTCAACATAACGTGGATAAATTACAATGTATAAAGAATTGTATGGAAATTGGCATTTATGAGGATTTTTAAAACCACAATGAAATCTACGTCGGTTTTTGCCACCTTAAATCTTCAAAATTAGGCATACTATAGGAGATGCTTTTTGTCCATTGTTACAGGTGGCGTAAGAAAAGGCTAATCAAAATATGCAATTGAATTTGAATTTCTTCCATTTAAACTGAAATTTTATCCACTCTGATGGATAAACTATCCCAGAGACTGGGTTGTCTGGCTAGACATAGTGGCATATCTGTGCCTCTGGTGAATGATATCAACAAGGCAGAGAGCCAAGTCTCTGGACTAGGGGGATAAGCTATAATAATAAACTATGACAAAGAAGCAAATGTAAATATTGTTCCACTATACATATGATCATTTGCATGTAACTCTTTTGATAAATAACAATTATATCATAGTCAGAAAGATCTGTGTTGCTGTAGTGGTGCCACTGCATATATGTAATGAGACACGTGATGTGATGGTTGAAACAGGAGGATTTGAAATATCTATAAATTTACCTTTTGACCACTGCAAATTCTGGTTATATATTACCAATGAATCTTGGCTCAGAGATCTCTTTAGATACAGTGTAGAGTTGTATGTGTTACCATGGTTTCTTTAAAAATAGGAATTAATTTCCCAAACCTATATATTCTCTTATTATGCAAATGTCCCACACTAGCTTTCCTTTCCTGAGAAAACACTGGAAGATGTCCTCCTAGAATGTTAAAACATCTAGAATAGTTCACATTTCTGTTTGACCTTAACAAATTAATCTCCACCATAGTAAAATATTCAGATACACACATGGGAATGCCTATTGGGCTTTGACAGGTCAAATAAGACGTAAGATTAATGGAAAATTTGTAAATTGCAATATCAAATTCATAATCAGTTCTGGTGACTAACACCGATCCATTCCAGTAATATGTTTGAAGTCATGCAATAAGCAACATTTTGCTAAAAACGTGCTGAACAGGGTTAAGAAGTGATGGATGATAGGCAAAACTGTCACATGCTTGATTAATGTTAAAATTGATAAAAGACAAATTCCTGGTGTCTGCATCTTAACCAAAGTAGACAAGTGTGACCCCTATATCCAAAAACCATTTATGACTGTCTTGACTACATATGTTCAGTAACCCATAGATTTTGATGCAATGTTTCCATGTACTTTGCAATGTGTTTCTCATCACACCTGGGTGTTATTTCAGGTCTGTTGTATAATTTGCAGACACTTCTATTGGCCATGTAGTGGTCAATATTTAAATATTAAGGAATGTGGTCATTTACCACCTGTCAAGAGGTACATGTCTTTTAAATGACAGGAAATGCATATCCTGTCTTTATGTACTTTTAGGGGTTCACACTGGACTAGCCTGTTGACCCTGAGGTGACTCTAATCTTAAGCCAATGTGACAAAACAAATGTGAAACATTAAGTTGACCATCAGTTGTGTTAAGATAGAGCAGGTGCAGGAGGATAGTGTAGGACTGACATCAATTGAAACAGAAAGTTACAATTAATTACGTCAGTGGTTTCTAGTTTCCTAGCTAAGGGTTCGAAAGGATAGTGAACCTTGTCAACGTTGAGGTTACTGCTAAATGATTGGAACAAATAGAGGCTATGCTTCTTATACTAGGATGATTTTGGTCTGTGATTTATATGGACACTGAGTCAAATACAAAATACAATGTGGATGGGACCCAAAATCCAGTTTATCAATTTTACGACTTAATACAAGTTACATTGTCTATGTTGCCTGAGAGTCGAAACTCACATTTGTAGTCTCAACATAGGAGTTGTTTCAATGTGTATAAAATAAACATGTCACATTTTCATATCATGTATAATTCTTGTTTGACATTCTGTCAAATTGTACCATTTATTGATGTTTTTGGAAATGGTCATTAATCGGTCTGAGTTTTTCAAAGCTTTTTACCAGGTTTTGCCATCAAAGTGATCAATCAAAAATATGGAGAGGGGTGTGAATCATACATTGACCAACCCAAGCACCTTTATGAGAGTTTCACACGCAATACGTAAATATGCAGTTTGTGTTTGTAATGATAATTTCAGTGGTAGATATTGCAGAATTTACCTGGGGCATACCTTCAAGTTCATTATCATAATGTCAGTTAGGATTTACATAATATGCATATTTCAAGTTACATTTGCATAAGTTTTGTGTTTCTTGTTACACAAGATAAACATAAGCTGTATTTCTCTTCTTGCATTTAGATTAATTAAACTGGATGATTTGTATGTGGTATACATTTCCTGTTAGAGTTTAGGTTAAATTCTGTAATTACATGTACTACCATACATGTGTCTCATCACAGTTCAGGTCAGCCTGTCCTGAATTCTTCACAGTAAACACATCTTACAAGATGTTTTGAGTACGGAAGTGTGTGTTAATGATTTCCTGAAGACATATACTAGCTCATGATAAAAACAACATGCATAGGTTCTCATGCAGAATTAATTCTCCTTTGAATCAAGGCCATCATTTTTAAAACCTAGATACTGGAGATGATGTAGACTATGTGGTATCAATGATTATGAGCAGTCAGCCCTTTCCAACTGAACCGAAACATTATTTCCATTACAAGAAACACAGAAACAGATGAATCATCCATTCCAACATTCCATCCTGTCTCTAAGCACCTAGCTGGGAGAAATCTGGACCACCTTTTATTGATGCTCACAATATCAGCATTCAACATGTTCTATACTCCCTCAATATGTAGTGATTTGACATCGACTACAGCCCTACAAGAGTCCGATAAACCACCTGTCACTTCTTATGCCCGTACCAGTATTTTAATTTTGGCCTGTACATATGAAATAGTTATTTCTGGCATATGTGTCGTTTACTATGAGGGCATTATGAGTCATCAAACCACTTTAAGGGGAATATCAAAAAAATTGGATATGAAATTATGTATGATCTTTCAAATGTCTATCCCCAAACAGTGTATTGTCAGATGTAAGCTTCAATTTAAAACTTTGACCATGGCCTTGATCATCAGGGTCAATTATCAAAATCAAGCTATTACTTGCATATGGCAGACACTTTGTGTCATTTATGTGTGACCAATATTTTATAGGCACAGATGATAAAGAACATGGGAAATGCACACATACATTAATTCTGCTGCTTATATAATTTATTTTTTTGATTGAATGACAGCCATATTTTGTGTAAAAATCAATGATTTGTACTACAGCTCCTTTCAAATGTTGTAAAAAAGGTGATAGAGAACATAGGAAATGCGTCATGGTATCATGTTGCTGCTTAGTCTCGCTTCTTACTGAATCATGGCCATATGTCACATGGTGGAAAATTAAGCCACCATTTGTTCAATATTTCAACAACAAAAAACCAAAAACCCCAGGTATTTAATTCAAATATCTCTCCATATATCAGGTGTGACCTTTCATTAGTATTTGAATACTTGACCATGACCTTTACCTTTGAGTCAACATTTCTAGTCACCGAAGTAAAGTATTTGAGGGGTATTGTTTGTTATTTTGACTTTAGACATCCATCCCCCTGTGTCATTCTTTCCTTCATCTCCTGATGATATTCTGGGTTTGGTGACACTCACGAGGCGTTGAGTGCGAGGTGTTCTACTTGTAGGTATTCACCCATGAGGTGAAATTTGCATATATGGCATGAAAATAATGACCAGGATGGTGTGAATTAAGTCATTATTTGCAGTATATGTGCAAATTTCACCTCCTGGGTGTATAGCTACAACTTGTACAAGCAGAATTCCAAGAAGGTGTAAGCAAACCCCATTGTAATATGTTAACCAATCAAATGATGCATATTATGGCAAGCATATTACAATGTATAATAAGGAAGTACGTGTTTTTGATGTTTGAAGATTTTGGAGTGGGATGCCACACATTTCTATTATTGGATATGTGACAGTAACATCCAATATTGTGACATTTGTCAAGATAAAACAAATAAGGCATGTGATGACTCCTGCTAATGCAGCAATCTTGTTATACTAGTATATCATCACAAGGGATGTTTCAATGTGTTGTCATGCATGCATGAATGTAATGTCACTATATCACAAAATACCCCAGGAGAAGTAAAACTAGTGTGTAATGAACATTACAGTATCCTGAAGTTCAAGCCAAAATCAAACAGCATTGTCATTTGAAATTGCAACACCTTTTTAATACAACAAGGTAACAAATCCATTAATTCTAAACACCAAATGGATGTTTCTGTTTCCAACTCTCATGACACTGAGATTTAATGAAATGTTTCACTGATGGATGTTGTTTGGGGAAGGAGGCCCTCAGAGAACAGACTTGCCTTTCATAGTGTATGTATAAATTGTGATGTATTCACACTGGTGTACAAGGTTGAGATGGTCATTTTAGTGACTGGAAAAAGTGATTTACCAGAGATTATATATGCCATTCACTTCTGAGAAGATCTTGTATTGCCTGTATATGACACATGAATTTGTGCAGGTAGAACTTCCTGTTGTAAAAGTATGTCATGTTCATCTAACTTTTTAAAATTCATCTTTTCACATTATGAATGGAATAGCCATTGTATTGTATTGTTGTGAAAATAGAAATTTGAATTATGTCTTTAAAACATATTAATCATAATTAGAGAGAGAGGTTTAATTTTTTCCTGATATTTGTATCCTCTTTTATAAAAAATGTACACCAAAATGGTCTCCATTTCGCTGCGTTGGAATTTCATTTTGGGAAACTCCACTAGTGAAAAGGTACAATAGAAATGGTTGTAAAAGGGTACAAATAACCAAAAACCAACAACCATATACCTATCAACATGTAAAGACAGATCCAAATATACAAGTTGTAGTTGTCTATATAGATTTCTAGTAAATGAGCATAGAAACAGCTGTTTACAGTCGCCTATGTCCTCATTTATTGCCAGATAAATGTCATCTTAATATTAATGATCAAATATATGTAAACATCATTTGATATTTTGATAGCAATATTAGGATGAATTATTATCCCAACTATATCTATTGATTTTCTCAGTCTGCTATGATCTGAGTCCTATGTCTTGGATAGCCATGGGAAAACTCTGGTTTTCCACTGTGGGAGCTTAATATCATTTTGTCTCTAAACAAGACAAAATGGTATAGTTTTTGTTCCAAGGCATATGTATTAATGATGCGATTATGAATTATAGAGGAGCAGGGAATGTGAATTCAGTTGGATTATTACAGTAGTTCAAATTAAATTCGCCTAGGGGTAATCATTTACCTATTGTATATGTGATGAGAAACAAAATGGAGAGGGTTGTATCTTTGTGGAGCTAGTATTAATATGGACATGTACTATGTCCCATTTATAATTTGTAATTACTGTACTCAAGATCCATCTGAAACAAAAGATTGATTGTTGTACATATCTACAGTATGGTATCGTACTTGTCCAGATATAAGCCTCTGCTCAAGTAAAAGCCCCTGTACACTTCCGTATATTTATAGTATAAAAAGGCTGTCAATATCTACATTGATCATCCCAATAACAGAGTTCCTTGCCCTTGTCCCATTACGTTGATCCAGAGATGGGAGGGGAAGTTTTTCTACGATTATTATTACAATTTGGAATTATGAAAAATCTAAAGAATTCCATGTCAGAACTTGATCTGCCATAAATTATAGGAAGTTTAAAAGATTATAAAGAGATATGAAGTATTTGAATAGGTATGCCAGTGGTCTATTATGTTCAAAGTGAAGTAAGGAGAAGTTTTTGAATGAAATGATCGAATCATATTTTACAGGATATTGTCTGATAATCACTAGAGTCCTGTCTGTACTGGTCTTCTATTCTCATTGGTAAAATTGTCACAAACAGAGGGTTATGCTAGGAGTTAATTTACATATCAATGTATGTTATTGTAATGCAAATACACAATGTGCAGGTTTATGTCAGATCCTATAAATGGGCAAAGTAGAACACTCTGCTCAAGAGAGTCGTATGAAATTGCAGCCTCTTTTAATAAAAAAGTCAACTTAAAGTTCTGTCGTCATCAGATAATAATGTCCAAGAAAAGTGCAAACATGATGTGTAGCATTGCAATCATTATGCAAGCTGTTACCTATCCCAAGTACTGCTAACATGTTGAACTTGATGTATTTGCATAATGTAAGGGTCTCTCATGAATCATGTCAATTTTTGTCTTTTCTGTTTGAGCATGGTAGCCTGTGGTATACATGTGTGAATCAGACAACTGCTATAAAATTGTTGTACATGTAGTTTATCAGTCAAGTTATATCAGTTTATTTATCTATTACTAGACTACTGATTCATATATAAAGAGATTGAATCTTGATTTGATTTGTTGGATTTTTAATCTTGTGTGATTTATTTTGTTGTATTTTCAGGTTATATCAGCAGTTTGTGCAATGAAAGTAAAGAGAATGCTGTTGCCCAGCTGCTCGGACACCTGCCATTACTTCATCCTGGTAACACTGAGGCCAAAAACAAATACTTAGAGCTGATTCCTAAAATACTGCGCCACTCTATAGAGAATGTGATCCACTTAGAAGAGAGTAGACAGCTACTATCCTATTCTGTCATCCATCCAGCATTGAATAATGAAGAACGGAGTTCACTCACGCAGTGGCTTACGCATCTTGACGATTGTACAAGCAGTTACAATGCCTACCACCCCCAGCTGAGGAACTTGGCATCAGATCCAACTGCTGGGGGCTCCCTCCCCCCAGGACTACAAGGAAACAGTTATGAACATAACAACTTCCAGCAACATTACATGCAGGGAGGCAAACTGAACGGCTGGAATTCTTCAAATATATTTGGTGATTCTGGCATTGTGTCCAATGAGAACACAGAACAGACAATTACTTTGGTGCCCGGCCATCGGATCAGTGGGGAGAACGATGGAACCATGAGGACACATCCACCAGTACAACTCACTTTGTCTGCCCCACCTGCTATGAACATGTCTACACAACTCACAAATCAAGGAGGTAAGTTACTATTAAAGGTTACTAAATGATATAATAATACAGTCCATGAAATGCTAAGTTAAAATTGCCATATTTTTGGTTTGTAATTGATAAAACAACTTTGGCAAGTCTGTGCTTGCAACTTAATAAATAAACTGCGAAAAAAACTAAAAATGTGTAAAAAGTTTGCTATTGTACATACAGGAAGAGATTTGTAAATAACTTTGGTAAACATATATATAGTGTAATCACAAGTAAATGCAAGTAATCAATGATTTGTGAAGGGTGACATTTCAATATATTGGGAAGCAACAGGCACATGTTTACCTTGCTGCTCATCCTGATGAATCAACAAAATGTTTATACATGTATATGTGCATTACATCAGCAAGCCATAAATTTCTCACTTAAAGTATAATATTATGTAGAAAACCTACACACTGATCGATATCGCCAGTGAAATAGCAACCATACACTCTACCAAAATGTCAGTTCCAAGATCCCTATACAATTGAGCAGAAGCAGTTTGCGTAAACCAATTGATGACAAAAAGAAAGAGATGCAACTCATAAATTAGGTTTTGAAACAGAATGGTTTTACCACCTGGGCCAGGTCAAGCCAGCACACCACCAAACACACAAGAAACAACAGAATTATCAACCAACATTAGCTTCACAGCAAATGTTTCATCATGTTACCTTACATCAAGGGCACCAATGAAAGAATCAGAAACACGCTTTACAGCAAAGGCATTCATACATAGTTCAAAAGCAGCAACACATAAAGAGACAAACTCAAAGACAGGAAAGAAAACAAGGAAGACGTCATCTACCAAATATCTTGCTCGATACCAGGGTGCAGTGCCTTCTTTAATAGGGGAGACCTGCAGGCCCCTAAAAGAGTGATTTGAGGAACATTTCACATCCCTGGTTACTCAACACCTCTCAGCAAATTTGGATCATTCTGTCAGACCCAGTTAGACACTGAAGAAGAACAAGTGATTTGTTTGAAACATGTCTCTTTCACTATCAAAAGTGGAAGAAGAGAACTTGTGTATGAAAAATTTGATTTGTTGTTTGTCAGACACTCAAAAAATGTTTGTTACTATTAAAAGTGTTTTAAGAATATGAAGATATTTAATATTCAGGTGCCATTTGGATATGACAGATAAGTGACCATTGTAAGAAGTAATTGTGACCTCTGGAAATTTCAGAAAAAAGCCGCAATCTCATTTTAAGGGAATCATGGGAATGGACAGTCACCATGCATTTTTTGGTGAGGAATACTGTAAAAAAACAATTGTGTCCAGCACTGTTTTGTGAAATATTTATTTATTAGCATTGTCACAAGTTACAAAATGTCAACCTTGATCAATAAAGGTGGCAGTTTGAACAAGAATTATTCTCGTCAATCTGAATAAGGAATACACAATACACGTACTCATGTCTTGTTAGCATATGTTGAAATAACCAATTGATCTATTAATAAACCAACAACAACAAGCTGATGGTAACAAACATGAACAGTCAAAAGTTTTGAAAATTGCATGTGAACGGTTTTCTTTTATTGAGATAGTGGATATCAGAAAATTTTATGATAGTTGAATGTGTATTTCAATTTCGTTTTCAGGTTCCACTGGAAATTCCCTGGCTCCTCCAGCTCGCAATAAACGAAGCAACTCGCTCACCCCACCTACATCACAACAACAGACAGGTATCCCAATTGATACTTGGGTATCAGCTGAAGATATCCACATTAGAGGACAGAACATGACGAATGAACACGCCCCACTCTCACCACAAAGCAGCATCAATTCAACGGGAAGTAGTGGGGAAACGACAACCGAAGATGGTGGCATACTCAGAAATACATTTCTTGAGGAAGCAAGTGGTATGAAAGGTAAAGGGTATAGAATTACATACTGATGACTCCCCAAATTAGTATAACTGAAATATTTGTACATAATGTGTATGAACTCATTTATGTTGGTGAACTTGTTGAAACACATGTATGATGACTAAGTACTCAAACCCTGTCAGTATCCCCCAAAAAGTTAGAATTTGTTGCCAAATGAGTAAAAGTTTCATTTGTTTACATTTAAAGTGACATCAAATCAGTGCCCACAGTACATAGTCAGTGAATCACAGTTTAACTCTTGTAGCTAATCAGACAGATTGAACTGTGTCATGTAAAGGTTTGGTTAGTTTACAGCAGACAAAAATTAATCATGAAAAGTTACACCTACTTTTATACACGTCATAAAAGTTTAATGTGAAGCAATGCTTTGATAAAAACAGTTGTAACTTATTCAGTGTATTTTCAATCATAAACCACATGTTTTGATGATACCCTTGAGAACATAGAAATCCAAGGTGCCAGCTGCCACACGTCCTGAAAAGAGAGACAAGGAATGTTTTGTTCATTTATATTCCTACCCTCGTATTTCATGAGTCACCAATAGTAGTACTGTGTAAAAATAGATGACCCTTCATCCCAGATGGCCTCAATTTACCCTTTCCTAACAGACAACGACCTCAGAATCACACAATACATGATTTTGTAGGTCAGTATGAAATTTGAGCAGGATGTTGCAATATTTGTCAAAGTCCAGGTTTTATTTTGTTTTTATTTTGTACGTCTGTGTAGTCAAAACATCCATATTTTCATGCCAAACGGAATCAACAGGAGAAATAATTAGCTTCATTGTGGTTTGTGGGAAATAATCAGATAATTTGATCGAAATACTAGTACCCTGTTGTGCAGTTCATTAAATGTGTGAATGCTTCAGAAGTTATGTTTTGGCTTTCCGGATGCTTTCCCAGCCGAAGATTAGAGAACAGAACATGATGAATAAACACACCCCATTGTTGCCACAAAAGCAGCATCACTTCAGTGGGAACGGAACATAACAAATGAACATGCCCCAATGTTGCCACAAAATGACGTCACTTCAACGGGAAATAATGAGGAGACTAGCTTCCTGCCGATCATCAGCAAATAGTTTTTGTTTACACAAGATAATATGCATTGTGATTGGATGACCTCTTGTAGACTGAGTTGTGATTGGTCAGAAAGAAAGTGGGAAATCGTGCTGATTTGCTGAGCTTTGTGTATAGTTTGAATTGTGGTTAGATAGAAAGACATTCAGAATCTAGGTATTACAGTGATTTATAGAGCTACATACATGTATCGTCTTAGTTGTGATTGGTAAGGAAGGCATTAGAAATTGCTGTGATTGGTAGAGCTTTGTGTAGACTTGGTTGTGATTGGTCAGGAGGTCTTGGAACGGGAATCACTGATTGGTAGAGCTTTGTGTAGACTTAGTTGTGTTTGGTCCCAAGGCCTTGGAAAGGGAATCACTGTGATTAGTAAAACTTTGTGTAGACTTATTTATGATTGGTCAGGAAGACATTAGACATCACTGTGATTAGTCGAGCTATGTGTAGACTTAGCTGTGGGTGATTAGAAAGACATTAGAAATCACTCAGTGGCAGAGCTGTGTATAGACTGATTTGTTATTGGTCAAATAAGCATAGGTAATGATTGGTTGACAGGTTTGTAATCATCATCAGACAGAAGAAATTAAGTTAAAATGACTAGAATAGCTTTGTTTCACAAGATATGTTGATTGTCATTGAAAGTTTGCAGTGTATACAAAATTTTGACTGAACATAGAACCTAGATGTAACTTTGTGGTTGATCTACCAGGATGTTGACTCGTGGGAATATCAAAGTAATATGATAGCCAGGTAGACTTATAACAGAATAAGATTAGAGATTGTCAATCTGAGATGAGCTTTACAGAGATCAGTGTCATCCTACTATTCCTAGGATAGTCTAGGCACTTGTTTTATATCAATAATACATGTACTCAGAAAGCTGTGTATATATACGCACTTGCTGAGGAAACAATACTGAGGGTCATTAACAATTGCAAAACTTTGATGTTTGGGTCCAGGGTTTTGGTATGGAGGAAAATTGTGATTGAGGCCAAAAAAAAAAAAAATAGTGGGTTTCCGATAACCTGGCCAACCATACTATATTATATGTAGTTTAAGCCCCAAACCCTTAAAAAAAATTTTGCATGCAAAAAGGTAAAATGGTAACAATTTACTGGTATTTCCATGTACACCTTCATGACTTTGCCTTATGAGTGGTCACTTTTTAAAAAATTCATATTCCAGAGAGACCAGGTCTTTTTAGACTATAACAGTAGTCTGTTCATCTGTTATTTTAAAATCAAATGAAACATGAGTTGACAATTTCAAATTGTTCATTTTATGAATGATAAATCTTTAATTAGAGGTGATTTCGATTTTTGACTGAGAATGAAATACTGAATTGCATATAAGTGAGAGAGACTGGCTTGTGGTCCAAGAATTCAGGAGTGTTGATTTCAAGTGACTCACACCAAGCCAAAAACCTCATATATGGAATTAAACAATGTAGTTGTTCAGATAGCATAGTATGAGTAAGGATAATAGTCAATAGTACAGATTACCAAACAGTCCAGATAATCAAATATTTCAGATAACCAAATAATTCAGGTATCCTTAGGGAACCCAAATAGTTCAAATAAACAAACACTTTAAATATATATATATATATATATATATATATATATATATATATATATATATATATATATATATATATATATATATATATATATATATATATATATATATATATATATATATATATATATATAACCAAAAAATAGAGATTATCAAACAGTTCAGGTAATCAAACTTTTTAGATACGTAAAATACACATTAAACCAAACATTACATGAACAAACTACAGCAGTTGCTATTTCATTTTCAGAACAAGTCAATAATTCCAGGAAACAAACCTGAATCCTGCTCTAGGAAATTGATCTAGCTATCCCATAATCATTTGTTGTGTCATTCATACATTCAACAAGTGCTAAGAGCTTTCATCAAATGTATTGGGAGTTCAATAGGAACTAGGAGGGCGAAATAATTGATAGTTTATGGTTACTTGACAAACAAGTCTTGATTTACGTCATTGAGTCTAGCCACGACTGTGAAAGATACAGAAGTCGTCAGTATTGTATCACACAACAGGCCTCGAAATTCGTTTTTTTCCCCACCTGCCCATTGGGCAGGTGGTTGAAAATTTTACCTGCCCAACCAAAATTTTACCTGCCCAATTCACCTTTCACTAATTTTGTTACTAGTCCTTTAGATCAAGTCTTCTACGGTAAATACCACTATTGAGCCACCTGTCTAATGCCCTGATCGCAACATAGCCTCACTCTCTGGCCCATCCAATACAATACGTAGTATAGTAATGCATCTAATGAGTCGATACTCAGTGAACTGCGCCAATCGTTCTCTTCTCTTTTCAACCATTTATATTCTTTCTCCCATTCTTCACGGAATTTTCGCTTTCTTTTCCTTTCATCCTGCTTCCAAAACGTTGTCGATTTGCTATCTCCGTCATCATCTTTGTGTCTCTTTCGATGTACTTGGTATTGCCACTAAATTATCACTCTCCATACGCAACTTCCCAGCTTTCTCGCCGTCACCACCCTCACTTTCTTTTCTTTCTTGCTTCTTCTTCTTTTAATTTGGAGTATCATTGTTTGAAGACTTCGTAAATCCAAACTTTAATAAGCTCATGTTTATTCAACAGCTTTCATTTAATAGTATACGTAACGTCACTTCGAGGTCAGGGCCCGCAGAGGTAAATACTACTTCATCAACACATGACATGGCTGGTCACATGAGTGAAACACATGGTTGCTATTGATATGCAAATCAAACCAATACGTACCTATGACGCGAATGTCCATATATGGAGAGGTTGAAAGGTCATTGCATTCTGTCATTAGGCAATGCGGAAATGAAGAAACTTAGGTTTGATCGAAACAAGCTAAGTTACAAGAGACAAATCGACAAAAAATAAAACCCCAAAACGATTGCGATAACAATTATTAACCAAATTAGAATAAGCAGTTTATAATAAAGTATTCAAAAAAAAAGCGCCGGCCCAACTGGGCAGGTGTGCATAAATTTTACCGGCCCAGCACCACTTTTCACCTGCCCTGGGCCGCTGGGCCGGCGGGAATTTCGAGCCCTGCACAATGATAACCATTGATACCAAATGTTTTTTGATGTGTTATTGGACAAGCTGAAGTGTTTTGAGAACACATAACAGAGAGGGTAGAGCTGATAAAATTTGCGTAGAGATTTTCAATTTTGGTTGGAAACCTGTGGTAAAACATCTTGGTAGATGAATTCGATGCAAGATAATCTGATCAATCAATCAATCAATGGGGGAATGGTAATTTTGGTCAAAGAGTGCAAACTTAGGTCATTGCTTAGAAATAAATAACAAGGTATACAAACAACCTAGAATGTTGTTTGTTTGCTTTGGAATCATAGTTTGTGGCAGTTCCAAACTCACAGTGTAGATAATTTACCTAGTAAATTTCTGCTAAATCACTAGGACTTCTTTAACTGTTCATGTGTATGATCAATGATGTGGACACAAATGTTCTGTTATCCATATACTACTAGTGTTACTACATCAAGCAGATTCTGTAGTCACAGAAACACGATAAACCCAATGAAATTGACCATGTCAAGTGAGCCCTGAGAACCAATGGTTACCCAGAATGAATATTCAGTGTCCCCAAGAAGAAGGACAAAAATAAAGACAGCGACAAGCAAAGGAAAGTCAACATCAATGTAATCATCCCACACATGTCAACGGCTCATCAGTGATGTTACAAATTGTTGTCAAATTGCATGGAGTTAATATGTACTACCAACGATTCAACTTCATGAGGGTAACTCCTGACAAATGTCAAAGACAAACTAACAACTGAAGCAGAGGTGACTTGGGTAATATGGCTTGGGCAAAGACTACAATGTGGTCATATGAAAAGTCTACATCATTGAATTGTATACAGGGATGAGGGAATGGAAATACTGATAGTATACAACTCCCTCCTGTGGTCATATGAAAAGTCTACATCATTGAATTATATACAGGGATGAGGGGATGGAAATACTGGTAGTATACAACTCCCTCCTGTGGTCATATGAGAAGTCTACATCATTGAATTATATACAGGGATGAGGGGATGGAAATGACTGGTGGTATACAACTCCCTCCTGTGGTCATATGAGAAGTCTACATCATTGAATTATATACAGGGATGAGGGGATGGAAATACTGGTAGTATACAACTCCCTCCTGTGGTCATATGAGAAGTCTACATCATTGAATTATATACAGGGATGAGGGGATGGAAATACTGGTAGTATACAACTCCCTCCTGTGGTCATATGAGAAGTCTACATCATTGAATTATATACAGGGATGAGGGGATGGAAATGACTGGTGGTATACAACTCCCTCCTGTGGTCATATGAGAAGTCTACATCATTGAATTATATACAGGGATGAGGGGATGGAAATGACTGGTGGTATACAACTCCCTCCTGTGGTCATATGAGAAGTCTATGTCATTGAATTATATACAGGGATGAGGGGATGGAAATACTGGTAGTATACAACTCCCTCCTGTGGTCATATGAGAAGTCTACATCATTGAATTATATACAGGGATGAGGGGATGGAAATACTGGTAGTATACAACTCCCTCCTGTGGTCATATGAGAAGTCTACATCATTAAATTGTATACAGGGATGAGGGGATGGAAATGACTGGTGGTATACAACTCCCTCCTGTGGTCATTTGAGAAGTCTACATCATTGAATTATATACAGGGATGAGGGGATGGAAATGACTGGTGGTATACAACTCCCTCCTGTGGTCATTTGAGAAGTCTACATCATTGAATTATATACAGGGATGAGGGGATGGAAATGACTGGTGGTATACAACTCCCTCCTGTGGTCATTTGAGAAGTCTACATCATTGAATTATATACAGGGATGAGGGGATGGAAATGACTGGTGGTATACAACTCCCTCCTGTGGTCATATGAGAAGTCTACATCATTGAATTATATACAGGGATGAGGGGATGGAAATGACTGGTGGTATACAACTCCCTCCTGTGGTCATATGAGAAGTCTACATCATTGAATTATATACAGGGATGAGGGGATGGAAATGACTGGTGGTATACAACTCCCTCCTGTGGTCATATGAGAAGTCTACATCATTGAATTATATACAGGGATGAGGGGATGGAAATGACTGGTGGTATACAACTCCCTCCTGTGGTCATATGAGAAGTCTACGTCATTGAATTATATACAGGGATGAGGGGATGGAAATGACTGGTGGTATACAACTCCCTCCTGTGGTCATATGAGAAGTCTACGTCATTGAATTATATACAGGGATGAGGGGATGGAAATACTGGTAGTATACAACTCCCTCCTGTGGTCATATGAGAAGTCTACATCATTGAATTATATACAGGGATGAGGGGATGGAAATGACTGGTGGTATACAATACCCTCCTGTGGTCATATGAAAAGTCTATGTCATTGAATTGTATACAATAACAGCTGGAGAGGCAGAGTGATGTAGCCAAAATATACTTGGCAAATTATCTATGCTCTTAGGTCGGAACGACTACAAATATATGTACACAATGTACAATTGTGCTATAGTGCCATTGGTTTATAAGCCGTTGGTTATTATAAATTCTTCACATTTCCTCATCTGTTGTTAAAAAGTTAATTTTGTGAAGTCCATCTTCTCAATGAGAAATGATATCTTTCAGAACTCTGATATTTCATAAAAGTGTATTTTTCAAAATAAGTTTACTGATAACTGATAGCAGATTCAGGCTATCACTCTATAGTCTGAAGTAGAAAAGAAAAAGTGAAGAAAGGGAAGTTTTCAAACTGTTTATGTGATATTGGAGACCTGTGTCTCTGAAATAATCATTTGAAGTGTCCTCAGACTGACACTGCAGTCCAAGTCATAAAAATTGCAGGATGTCGGCGTCTTATCACATCTTTTACCCCTGGAAGACATTTCCAAATGTCACTTTTACTGGGATAATAGGGGTATACCTGTGTTCTTCCAAGAAAATGGGATTTTGTTAATGTCTGTAGAAAGATATTGAGTTACATATAGATCTAGTTAGGTTCAGATAACATCCGGCTTTATGGGTAGCCAGTCAATACAGTAGAATTAAAAATTTATACAGCCTGCATATCATGTCATTTTTGTCAGTGTTTGCAATGGATACCCCAGACAAGACAGGGTTATAATGTTGCAAAGACTACAATTTTCTGAAGTCTGTACTCGTGTTACATACACACATTATATGCATCATTTTCAATCAATTTCGTGTCAATCTTGTGAATTTATACAAAACTGATAAAACCATGACCGTTTGACATACTGGTATTTCACCAAACCCTCAGTATGTGTATCTTGTATTTGTAATGTGTTGTTTTTGTTGTTGGGGTTTTTTTTGCCTTGAGTCATGGCAACTATGGTTTGATCAATACATTTGAAAAACTCAGTTATTTTGCCCTTTTGCACACACTCAACTGCCTATGTAGACTGGGAAAGTCCTGATTTTGGTTATTAGCTCTGCTGTCGGCGACAGCTGAGTGGAGCTTAAAGGTTGGGTTGATTCTCCGTCATTCGTCTGTCAACTTTTTTTTCCATCATTCGTTCGTCAATTCTGACCGATAGGTCACTTGTTTACTTATACACACCTGTCCAGTCATGATTCTGGTAAAAACCGTGTTTCAAAATCACACAAAATTTTGTTTTCATGCAAGATTTCAGTCTTTTGTGTGCAAATCAATGAACTACATCACAAATGAAGTGCCAGTCTACTACCGATGTTTCAGGCTATCAACTTGGATTTGCCCCAATAGAGATTTTAGTACATAAAATACAACTATAGTCTGTATTCTATATATTGACTTCTAAGTTACAGACTATGTCACTGTAAACCCAATGGACAGTGTAGATATGCTCTCTGAGGTGATTTGCATGATTTTCATACTTGTTACCCTTATTTCTGTTGTAGATGTACCAGCATGGCTGAAAAGTTTACGACTTCATAAGTACTCAGCACTCTTCCAACAAATGACATATGAAGAAATGATGAGTCTGACTGAAGAAAAGTTGGAAGCCAAGGTAATCTTTTGTTCCTTATTCAGTCATTTTGGTCATAATCTTAAAACTGTAGAGGTGTTCATAATTTCTTATGCCTTTTTGTTTCTTCCGTCATCATCTATTTGTTAATTTGTTGCCTGTCTGTCTGTCCGTCCGTCCGTCCATCTCTCTCTCTCTCTCTCTCTCTCTCTCTCTCTCTCTCTCTCTCTCTCTCTCTCTCTCTCTCTCTCTCTCTCTCTCTCTCTCTCTCTCTCTCTCTCTCTCTCTCTCTCTCTCTCTCTCTCTCTCTCTCTCTCTCTCTCTCTCTCTCTCTCTCTCTCTCTCTCTCTCTCTCTGTGTCTTTCTCTCTCTCTCTCTCTGTCTCTCTCTCTCTCTGTCTCTCTCTCTCTATCTCTCTCTCTCTGTCTTTCTCTCTCTCTCTCTCTCTCTGTCTGTCTGTCTGTCTCTCTCTCTCTCTGTCTGTCTGTCTCTCTCTCTCTCTCTCTGTCTCTCTCTCTCTCTCTTTCTCTCTCTATGGCTGTCCATCCAATTATCATCCTTTGTCAATTTGTCAGGATCCACTGGTCAAGCCATCTATCTTTCTGCCATTTGCTTCTCAGTTGACAAATCCATGTGTCCATCTGACTGTCAAGTCTATCTGACCAGCAATTTATCTACCATTGTACGTGTTTGTATGTCAACCTAAGTGCCAAGAACACAGCAATAATATTTCCACAACAAAACAATCTCAAATCATGTCTCTGCATAAACCATTTTATTGGCCTAATAACTATTTACATAGGATCCTGTTTATTAGTAACTGGTGGTTAGATAGATGTACTTTGTAAATGTATAAATGTTTTATATAATATAGATACAAGATATAAAATTACTTGTCTGGTTGTTGTAGTATAACATTGTTAATTACCATCAAATGGCCATGGCGTACCATGGTCATATTATAATAAAGACCTTTTCAGGAAGATATTTTTGAACAAAAATGTCACACATTACAATTCAATTTAAAAGTGGTTGTAATTTTGTTTTCTATTTTGAATGTAATTTTGTCTCCTAATAGCCTTTGTTGAAGGATGGATTGTCAACCTGGCATGCATTCTCTCCACACAATGTATAAACTCAGTCATTCAAATTTATAACTTTTCATGAATATCATGTATAGAAGCTGATTGGCTATATAAGTCACGTGATGGCAGCCATAGTTTCCTCATTTGTAGAAGTTACCTTAAAGGAGAACACCACTCCCAGAAATAATATGGGTTCTTGAGAGTCATTTGATGATTTTACATCATTCGAAATTACTTGCGATTTCAAAACAACATCAAGTTGATCTTGTGCATTTATACCATTTTATAGGGTATCTTTGCTAAGGGATATTGCATCATGGGAGTCAGCAGAAATAATGCATTCATTGGTTAAACACTGAATATTCATGAGTACAAAAATGCTATACATCTCAGTGTAAAATAAAAGCTGTCATGAATATTCAGTGTTCAACCATTGAATAATCCATTTCTGCTAACTCCCATGATATCCAAAGATACCTTATAAAGACACAAGATCAACTTGGTGTTTCTCTGAAATCGCAAGTAATTGTATGTGATGTAAAATCGTGAAATGACTCTCCAGAGCCCATAGTTTATGAAAATGTCTCTACTTCTTGGAGTGATGTTCCTCATAAATTAGAATACAAGGAGAAGAAAGATACCTTGAAATGTCCAAAAGTAACAATATCATGAAGTTCTTCTAATTTCCAATTCTTTATGGCAAGTAAACTTTGCTGTCAAGCCCACACATGCCAGTTCTTTTTGTCTTTCAGTAATATTTCCAATAACCTAAAAAACAGTTGGGGTTTATGATTAATGTGCAATAGATTTTAAAACGAAGAAATCAATCACTACTCTAAAAATTCCTCTATCTGACATAATACTGTGTATTAAAGTTTATCATGACCATCAAATCAGACCTATCAAAATGCACAATATAAAATGATAGTCTATAGTCTATTTATAGTAAAAATGATACATTATTTTCAAAATTATGTAGAGGTGAAAATATATCAGTTTATTGCAGGATGTCATGAAATACATGTTATGTCATATTGTGTTGACTGACCCTCGTTCAAAGGAGTGAAATAAACACAAATTTTCTGTCAGACTGTCACTGCAGTGGTCAGGCCATCAGTTTAGCTATGAATTTTCCTCCTGCACACTTGCTGCGTTGCAGTAGAATTATCAACATTTTGTGTTAATATTTACACATTTAAAAACAAAAGGATAGCAATACTATCTCTTCATTCTTTGAAATCTCGTTTAAAAAATGTTTGTGAGATATTAAGATATATATTAAATAAATGTACATTTTCTGTTTAATCGAAGTGGTGTCATTTTTTATGACAACTATGGCTGATAAGAGAGGATGCCTTAAAGCTCAAATTAGGACATAAAATGTCATGAAGATATAAACTAGTACATTAAGTTGAAGCAATGTCAGGGGACAATTTTCATCTTCATTTGTATGTGTATTGAACTTTAGTTGTGATCACGAATAAAGGTCATAAAAGTCAAAACAGTTTGACATTCTATAAAACATTTTCAGGATAATTTGCCATATTGGTTGATTAATTCCTGAAATCAGTGTGTACAACAGGTAGAAATAAGTAGCTATGGGAGAGCTCAAGGCAATCATTTACTTAGCACTTATTATAGTAGAGTAAGTCGTCGTGACACTCGTTGGCAAGTTGTTTGTGTGTAGGGAGTACCGGTAAGTCATCGTGACACTCGTTGCAAGTTGTTTGTGTGTAGGGAGTAAGTCGTCGTGACACCTATAGTGTGTTGGGAGTATGTCTTCGTGACTAGCTCTGCAAAGTCGTTGCTATGTATAGGAAATCTCTTGATTTGATGTACTGAGATTTCATACAACACATGGAGTCAAATTTCAATGATTTCCCATATATTTAAGGTTGATAGCAAAGAGATCCACTGTTCTATTTGATTCAGTATCTTGATTTACATGTAAAAATAACAAGACCTTAAAAAAAAATTGTGTGGTTCCGATTACACTCAATTTTGTAATAGTAGGTAGCTGGATTTTTAATTTTATTTTTTTTATTTTTTTTTTATGTGCAAGTGTCTAGTTCAGGTAGTTCTGTTTTCCATTATTTTCCATATGGTCTCTGTGTTATTGTTTTCTTCCCATCAAATGTACAGCCATTACAAATTGCAAGAACAGTTTTATATTGTGTTTTTAAGTTGATGTCAGTTTCCACATACACTGTTTCTCGCAAGACTTCATAATTTTCACGATTTTATTATTTTTTTCTCAAATCCTTTTTTAAAAAAAGGTTTAGGGTCGGCAGTGAAAAACTAGGTGGGGTCGGGTAACTGGAACCGAACAACTTTTTTTAGGCCAAATAAATACTGAAAGAAGTCTTTTTATGAAGTGTTCACAATCAAAACAATGTGTTGATGATGATGAGACTAAATGCATTATTCAATACTCCTCTACATTTACTCTGATGTACTGAATACAGAAATCAAGTCAAAGCTAACTTTATTGCCTGATAGTTATCTGAATCAATGTATAAATAAAGTTAGAGTAGCAGAATTCCTGCAAATACACTGGATGTTAACCCATCCCATACTGTGTGGTCAGTGAGGTAGGGTGATTGATATAACAGAATTCAGTCTACAGATACATCAGGTATCCACCCATCCTACCCTGTGTGGTCAGTGAGGCAACTGATGACCCTTGCACTTTCTACCAAAGGATTACAATGGCCTCTAGAATGTCCCTACTTCCATCTCTTCGTATACAAAATTGTAGATTGTAATTTGTTGCAAATATTCATTTTATTCATTCTTTTTTTTTGAAAAATGTTCTTTGTTTAAGAGTTAATATCCATATTAAGTCTTTGACTTTCTGTATCTGTCTCAAACCTATCATAACTGTATGTTAAAATTTCCATTCACAGAATGTAACCAAGGGTGCTCGGAATAAGATCATCCTGAGCATCAGGAAACTAACAGAAAGACAACAAACTTTAAGGGAACTTGAGAAGGTAATTGTTTCATCTCTGCATTTCTTTAAACATAAGAACTTTATCGATGTTTTTTTGAAATGTGAGGGCTGGTTTTCTGCTAGCCTGCCAACTGCATTTTCACTGCTGCCACAGAGTTGTCCATTGTAGGTGTGCACTAGACTAACAATTGAATAAGCCTTGCAGTACAGTGACTGTGGAACAGTGTTGTGCAAAAGTCCAACAATAAATCTACAAAAACAGTACTGAAATGTGTAACTGTTGAATCTATACCTGTGTTGCTTTGTCTGTCATCATAAAGGTGTTACCATGAAATGTTGCTGATAAAGAAATTTAAATGAATGTGTCATTTGATAAAATAAATCTTATAGTAAATTTCTTAAAATTGAGAGAGATTACAAATGCTACTATTGATTTTATGACCGAGATAAATCAAATTTTAGAATTTCAGTCAATATTTGGGTATGATCCCATGATTTCTTGAGAGAAATAAATTAGAAATGGCAGACATTGTAGGTCAACAAATTTAGCATGCCATGATTTGAAATCAAAGTCGTACGACACAAAAGAACACTTCCAGAGATATTAGCAGGACACCTGCCTCTTAGCACACAATACCCCAAGCTCTCCCTTAAAAAACAAGATGACAGCTAAGTGTGTTATTATTTGGTGGACCAGATGCTGTTCACATTTAGTTCATATACAAATCACTCTGAATAGGTGTTTGGCAAGGTCAGCGTACTATAATATTGAGTAGCGTGTATTCACATGTAAATTATGTTTGACTTCCTTATACTCCAAGGACAGATTTCCCTGAAATCTTGTTTTCTGGAAGTATAACTACAATACTAACAAGCATGGATGTGTGTTTTAGTAACATAGCCAACAAATACATGTACACAAATGTTGAAGGGATGTAATGTTTTGGTAAATTAAGCTGTGTGAGAATGTAGTTTCGCGGCCATTCAACTTTCTGCTTTATTTCCAACTCAGTGGGGTACCGTTATTTTCAATGAAAATTTCATCTATTCAGCATGCATAACAGCGTGATGAAAGAAAGAAATCTTGTTTAATATAATGGTTTTCACTTGTTTTGTTTTTTAATAGCACTAGGAAGAATGGGCATTATACAGTGTACACTAACTTCTCCATTTTCTTGGTTATTGCTATTTTTATTGGAGGGGCGTCATTTATTTCTTTGTTAGAGGCAAGCGTGACATTCATTTCAAAAGGAATTGATCAAACATTGTTTCTCCATCTTTAGGGAAATGGGAAAAAAAAGAGCATTAGGCATAATATTCTTTCTGTATTATAGTTACAGGTTTTTCCCAACCAAATAAAAATATGTGATTTAGAAGTTGTGAGTTTTGTAGCATGTTTTCCATTATTATGAGAAATATGAAGTTGACAAAAGTACAGTTGAAAAAATTCAACCCAAGGCAGCTCAGTTTGTCATGAGAAACTACATAAGGGAAGCCAGCATATCAGATATGTTAAGAAAGTTATAATGGCCATGCCTTGAAAAGCACAGGGCAGTGAACAGACTAACTTTCATGTATAAAGCTACAAATAATCTGATTGCTTTTCAAAATGATAAACTACCAGAATCATCATCACATTCTACTAGTACTAGGCTAAGTGTACCTGGTTCTTCCCTCATCCCTATCATCCCGAAAAACTATTATAAATATTCAAGAATGGAATCTAAAATCCATCTAAAAAACAAAGACAATAGACAGTTTGAAAATCTGCCCTCACCAGCATTGATATCACCGATCTCATACTTGATTGTGCTCACCTGAATACTGGTGAGATCTATAAAGATGCTGCCTCTGGTATGCCTGTATGTTGATAATCTTTGTTGGATATGTATACAGTGTAGAAGTAGAGAGATGTTAGTAGTTGCATTTATCATAGTTTGTGGTACATTAGTAAAAAAAAAAAGATTGATACATGATGCCTGTAGTACAATATGGAACTGTACACCATATGAATCAGGAAGGTGTGTATGCTTTTTACAAACGTAAAGGATTTTGGGTATAATATAAGGTAGCTTTGTTCAGTAGAATTGGAAAGTGTGTGTGTGTGTGTGTGTGTGTGTGTGTGTGTGTGTGTGTGTGTGTGTGTGTGTGTGTGTGTGTGTGTGTGTGTGTGATGAATGGATGCCAGACAGAAAGGAAAAATATGGGAAGAGATTTTTTTTTATCTTTTCATTTCATATTTTATGTGAGAAGGATAATTTCCAGTGGTTATTGGTCCTGTACCATTACTTAGAAGCATGCAAAAGTTTATTTCAATAACTTGTGTGTTTTGATTTGTTTTAACTCTAGGAAATAATGGAGTGTAATAGTCCAAGCACATTGAGAAATGCACTGAGTGAACTGAAAGCTGTTTTGATGACGCCGATGAAACTACAGAATAACCAGATAGAAAACAGTGAGAACATCTCACACACTGCCAGCACTAGTAATAGTATAACCACCAACACATTAACAACGATCACGGTGACCAGTAGCTCTGGTAGTCCACTCTCCATGACAGTACAGGGTAGTCCTAATATACTTCAGTCACCTACACTGCCAAATGATCTCATAGAACAGAGTTCAGTGCCAACTGTTGAAGAAGGTGACATTCCTGGTCAGTTTACAAGAGTCATGGGTAAAAGTAAGTATCACTATGGGTATAGTCAATGTGAATGGTATTGAAGCATTGTACTTTCTTGTATGTTTTTTCTCAGGGTGTTAGATGTGGCTCCTACTCTTACACTGCTGTGTGTACATTGGGTACAAGGTCAAGTCCTTATGTCATGTCTGGCTTGAAATGCATTGTCATACCTACTACCTACATTTAACAATGCACTTTTTTGTGCATTGAGTTACTTTGTACATGTAACAATACTGTGTATTGCCCCAAGTGTGCACTGAGTTACTTTGTACATGTAACAATACTGTGTATTGCCCCAAGTGTGCACTGAGTTACTTTGTACATGTAACAATACTGTGTATTGTCCTGACAGTGTGTACCTAGCTGTTTTGTACGTGTAACAATACTATTTATTGCCCCACAGTGTGTACCCAGCTACTAGTGTCTCGCCATGATGAGGAAAATCTGAACATGTATATACAACTGATAGATAAAGCCCTGAACAATGAATCATTCAATGAAACACAGAAGAAGAGGTTGATGTCATGGAAACAACAGTGTCAAAAAGTGTACAGAATGCATCCTAGACGACTTTCTCTTGATAATAGTAAACAGAGAGGAGGGTAGGTACAATCCATAGGATTAATGTCAGAAGTGAGAAATGTATAAGGTGAAATTATGGAAAGTGCTTATTTCCATAGTATGTATTCTTTACTTAGAGTTTGTCTTTAATTGTTGAAGAATATCCCTTGTACCATCATTGCTTTCCCTAAAATCTAAAAAATTTCAGTCTCAAAAACAAAATTATTTTTCAATTGTTGTCACTTCTATATTAACTGAAAATTTACCTAGTTATTATCATGCCAGTCAGCCACACATCTGGATCATGTAAAATATGAACATTTGACATTTGGCAGAGTACTTTAAAGTACACTTGGTTGAGTTGACAGACATACATTGTCATACCTGCAGTAAGCTGGCGTCTCAATTTCTGCAACTTGAGACTGAAGTGTAAAGATTCATAGGCTGAGTAAGAGTTGAGAAATTTACTGAGATTATTCTCGTGAGGGATGGATTACTGTTTCTTAGTATATCCAGGAAGAGTGTTGCCTATAAAAACAGACCTAGGTAACTAACTGACTTAATACTCGCCTTGCAGCCATTTTCAAAAGAATTTAGTGTACCTCTACATGTGGAAAAGTGAAGGCTGTAAATTCACGTGGCAGTACATGAAGCAGACAACAAAATGTGGCTAAAACAGCTAGATGAGTTCAAATTTACGTGATCAGAAAGAAAGTTACCAGAATTTTTTTACTGGTTGAGAAGCAACCAACTTGTGCTTGTGATACAAAAGCTGCCTCCAAATCATTCACCTAGTGGCCAAACTATGCAATCTTTTGTCTGTCGTTTCATCATGTACTTTTGACACTTCGCTCATATCAGATATACCTAAATGAATGCAACATAAAGGTGTTGGGGTCATTTCTGAAATTGATGATGTAGTAAAAGCCTTTGTTGATGGTTCAATGTTAATAGTTGTATCTGTGGCATCTGTCTTACAGCTGGATGCCCCATGGTAATACATTCCCCAATGATTACATCATGAGCAGTGGTAACCACATGGCTCTTCGGAGAGCTTCTCGTCAAGTGTTCTCACAATCACCGCAGAGACTCGGCCAGAGTACTGGACCAATAGGAACCAGCAGTAGTAGTAGCACACCTGGCACTACAGGTGCAATTACAAGGATGACCAATCAGCTGGGCTCGAGTGCCTACCTGAAACCAAGACCTGTAAGTTCACATTTTATTGAAAATTTCGGTTATGCATTTGCTGAGTACCTTCATTTCACAAATACCTCTGTTATGAGACATTGCATGGCATGGTAAATCGTATAATAGGTAATCATGTTAGACATAGCATCATATGTATTTGAAAATAATCAGACTCAATTTGTCACCATTCTTGATATTGTGAACACCGAGTATATTGATAGTCGCTGAACATGATCTGTTTGAGCTAATCATTTGGCTACTTACCCCCATCCCATAGTGGTTTCAATATGACCTGAAAAGGTACTTAGAGTTCTTTGTAATGATGTATATTCACAAGGAATGGTAGACTGGAATATTTGTTGATTGATAGACTCCTTATCAAATGTTGTGTGTTAGTATGTGGTATTTCTACAATCTGAAGGCATGGTTGATATGTAATACTTACATTGATTAAATGTGATGTTACAGGGAAATCCACATCAAAGTGTGCAGAGAACACGATCAGCACCAGTACGTAGGCCTTCACCTCAGCTTGGCAGTAATACCTTTATGATTCAGCCAGGAAGACAGTTCTCTGAACATCAGTTTGGTGTTACTGAACCAGAGATAAACAATCGCCTTGAGTCTCTTTGCCTTAGTGTCACAGAGCATGCATTGGGAGGTGAGTTTCATCTCCTCATAATACTAAATACACGTATTTACTGACAATAAAAGTAGTGTCACACAGAGTATGTGATTTTTGCACATTTGAATAAAAACAGTCTTCACCTGATAGTCTTTACATCCTGAATATGGGATTACACAGGTAGAGTTTGTGAATTTCTTCATAGCCCTACGTAGAGACATGATTACAGGTCTATGATGAGAATTCTAGATTTGGGTATTTAATAATAACAAGGGGAAGTCAAACATATTATTACAGTTTATGTCAACAGCCTCAATCTTTAATCCAAATGTATCTTCTTCTTTTCAGACGGGCCGAGTGGTGATAGGAATTCCACTATGTAGAAGTCTTAGTGATCTTGAAGCAGTGGCTATTCTGATATTGATGACTACCAAAATACCACAAAAAAGTCCTCTCAGCTGAATACCTTCTTGTGATCTGATTATATCAAAGTACAAAAAAAAACATCTACGCAGTACTGGTGTCGTAGACGTAATAGTGCATTATGTGCAAAAAAGTAAATATTTTAGTAGAAATGGTAGAATGGGGTAGATCATTGCGACAAGGACTCTCGGCTCATGTTGATTGGAATAAAAACATGGCTGGTAGAATCCTTTTTAAATGGTAACCTTTTTTTTCAAATTCATTTAGTATAGTAGAAGGACAGCATCCTGCTTGCAGGATAACTTTAAAATTTAATGTATTTTCTTCCTTTTCTGTTGTTTAAACAGTTCACTTTGGAAGAATACCATTGTAGCAAAAAACACTTTATTTCTTTTGTGAAGAATTTCACACCTAAATAATAATGTAAAAGTATGACATGGCAGAGCCTGACAGTTTTATCAAGTATGTATTCAATTCCGGAGAGATGTCTCCCTCTACAGTTGAAAAAGAGAATGACTCCTATAGTAGAGGGCGGTGCGTCCAAGATGTTTGTTTACTAAGCAGTTTGCTTGGAGACTGGGCAGTTTAAAACTGTGATGGCAACTGTAGACCAGTTGCTGGACATTTTTTTGACTCGGTTAAAGAGAGTCACTTATTTTCTTCTTCAGTATTTGTTGTGACAGAAATGAGACTAGTTCTCCATGTGTCATGAATAAGTATTTTATTGAATTTGCTTTTTGAGAGTCGGCAGTAGAGAAAAGATGGGATAGAGAGAGAGAGGCGTCATTTTGACTGCAAGAAAAGCCAAAATATCCCAAATGTCTGTTAGGTAGAAAAATTAGCAAAAAGGTCAGTGTTTAATAGGGCATAGCTGTTAGGCTACAGGTACAGGTACAAGAGACAGAACCTAGTTTTTTGGGGGAATGCTGAAAAAAGGAGACTTTATTATGATAGACATACTTCATGTTTAAATTTGTATTTGTTTAAAAAGATAAATGTATGATAGAATTTTCAGCTTTGCTTTTTCAGCTGCAGGTACAGTGTAAAACATTCATTTCAAAAAAAAAAAGGAGTAACCCAGAGAAATCAAAAACATGACGGGAAAAAGGAAATCTGTCAGTTTTTACCTAAAATATCTTAGAGAATCCCTGATCATTGTTGAATGAATTTTTTAGGCTGCAGGTACAGTTCATGTTGAGATTATGTAAATTGTATCTCAGGTCAAAGGTCATGCTTCAACTGAGGTGTAAATGGTAACCATAAACTTTCCCTACTGGCAGCATTCTTAGCTCGCAGTCTAGCAACACAGATGTCCCTTTCAATTGTACGTTAAATGTAGAGGAAGAGTTTCTATAACGATACTTGAAAGCAGGTGGTATGGTTTTAGTCACATTTTCATTGCAACACTGCTGAACTGGTCAAGTTTATCATGCCTTACTAGGAGATTGTAGTTTTTACTTGCCTTTTTTTTCTTTTGTTTAATTCTTCTTATATTGTAATTTATCCAATTTAATGAATGATATTATGATTCACTTTTTTGAGCACCATTTTCCTGTAACATGTACTCCAGAATATCTGCCAAGTACACATAAAAGTAGACACTTGGGTTCAAAGATGGTCACGAGACTACTAGTACACGTATTGAAAGTTATATCCTCTAGCAGTGTTTCATGAGACTACATACATTTTGAAAGTTACAGCGCCCTCTAGCAGTGTGATGATTCTGTCATGAGCCATTGTTACATACAAAAGCTGAAAGTTACAGCATCCTCTAGCAATGTTTCTTGAGACTATACTTACATTTTGTAAGTTATTATAGTGCCCTCTAGCATGCAGTGTAGTGATGCCATTACAAGATGACACAAGTTGAAAGTTACAGCGCCCTCTAGCAGCCTCTAATGATTTTGGTGTTAGACCACTATTACAAATCCTTTGTATCGATCACCATGTCTTTGACTCTCTAACGTTTATGTCCTCAAAGTAAGATTAGAGCCATATCTGAATTTTCAACAATTGCCACACCAAGACATCAGACAATCTGTGTATGGGTACTGCTCTAGTTTTTAAGACCCTATGAACACACTTCATGTAATCAAGATGCAGTTACTATGTATTGAATATTTTCCTGCTGTTGTTCAAGTCTGCCTCAAATTTATGTTACTTGCCAATAACTGTACTTAAATAGAGCAAAGGAACATTGATGTCACGTTTTCTGTCCATAATGTGTCATGTTTATGTACATACGAAAAATGACTTTTTGCAATAATTCTAATGTAAAATGTAATAGGCACTGAACTTGAATTTGGGAGGGGGGATTTTTTTTTCTTAATTTTGCTTGAATTATTCCTTTTTTAAGTCGGACACGATGAATGTTGCTGGCCAACAGAAGCTATAATTCAAGTTGATATTACAACATACATGAATGTGAGAACAGTCATGTACAAGTCTTTCAGGTTTTTAACAACCAAACATTTGCATATTGACGATATCTGGTGCTGAATAATGGACTCTTTATCTGACAATCGTTGTGGAGTTCACACAGTCTATCATAAAACAGTATTAGTTGGACTCCTGTCAGTCTAAATGTCTTTTCTATTGTGATAGTATTTCTCAGTGACAAAAGATTGCTCAAAAACAAAGCACCTCTGTTGTGAACACATGATCACATAACCACAACTCACCCTGGTGTCAAGTGTGTGTGGCATAAGCATAAACTCCAGGCCCCTTTCGTGAATAGTTAGGGACATTGCAGCATGAAATGGGTTCGGTCTTCTCCAATGTGATTAAATCTGGCGTAGTGAATACTGCTTGATTTCTTTATTTACCTCTTTTCCATTTGTTAATCAAGGGGGGGGGGGGTTGCTTTTTTGTTCCAGGAGTGATCGCTGCCTTCGGCTATCGCTCCTGGAACAAAATTGAAAACAAACAAGATTTTGGTTGCTCCAGGTGTGATCACTCCCAGCACAACAAAATTGAAAACAAACAACAGTAAATGAATGGAACAGAGGTAAATAAGGAAAATGGGCCATATTCACCACATCAGATTTTAATCAGATTGTACCTTTGCAAGTGATAATGCAGCTTGGATGGAAATAGCCCCCTCTAGTGGCTAAGGGGTGGAAACTTTAAAAGCTACCACTAATTCCCAATTTCATATGAACACCATTGATATGTTATCAACTCAAGCTACATGACACTGTTCCACCTATCGGTTAGTTTTCAGCTGTGACTTAGGGATGTGTTGCTTTAGTCATTGCTATATCAGGGCACACAACTTATTCAGTGTGTACAAGAGAAAGTTTTGAGACAAACACAGTTGATGGTCTACAGGCCAGTATTCTAATCAAATCAAAATCACCCCGTATAAACTGCCATAAGTTAGTCTCATGACTTACTTTGAACCCAAAGTGTCAATCACACATTTTGTAAACATGATAATTATAATTATTATTATTATTATTATTATTATTATTATTATCTTGTGACGAATTGTTTTGAATTCTGTCACAAATCACTTGATTTCTTATCTATTCTATTATGCTTCTACTGATAAGATTGTAAGGTACAGATAAAAGTGAAAACTCACTTTTTGTTTCTTTGGGTTTTCTTCCCAATCTACAAAGAAATGTAGGGGAGGGAATAGTTAGTCCGCGAACAGACATTGCGGAACAGTTGCTGGAGGCTAAATGAAAAAAGCTTGGTTGGCACTGTTTCCACATTACTGCAGCCTTTTTAAGAGTGAAGTGCCTTACAATAGTCGACAGTGTAGTCAAGAGCATTGCTTTGACATGGCTCAGTTCTAGCAGTAAGGACACACATATATAATAACATATTCAGCAAAAATAAGATAACAAGTTATTTTTCTTATGTTAACATTCAAAAATATGTACTGAATGCCTCACAGAGAGGACAAAAGCAGTGTTATATCGCATTACATGATGGTGAGTGACCGCAAAGTACAGGAAACTTGTCAAAAATATTTTTTCATGCTCTTGCAATATTGGGAAATTGCTAGAATTTCGGAAAAGGAAGTTTTATTGATTACTTTGTAATGTTGAGCAGTCTTTTTTAAGACTAAATGCCTTTGTGGAAGAGTTGTTTGTAGAGTTAGTATTGCTGATATCTAAGACGTCATAATTTGAAATATTATGGGACAAGGAAAGCAACTTCTAAAGCTTGAAAGTAACTTAATTCATTATTCATATAATTTGACATGGTTGCCATGGTAACTTGGGAACGATTGCTAGAATTTTTCTTGCAGAATAAATGTTTCTTGTACATTCCTCTGAGAGGAATAACATTTTTTTTTTGTATCCAGGGAGCCAGTTGGCAGTTGGACCCTTACAACATTACCTTATCATGACTATAATAATCGCTTGGCTTTGAAGCCTTTATTGACCACTTATCTTCAACACCTTATATATATAATTGTGATATTTTTTTTTTCCAGTTGTATTACTGAAATGAAACGTGTCAAAGTTGATAACACAGTTTTCAATATGAAATGTCTTTTGATGCTTATGTTACAAGTGTTGTTGTGAATGTCAAAGTGCCAAGTCTGTAGAAACTGCCTTGTCAATTTTTATTTTGTATCAAGGAAATCACACCTTGTTTAAGTGTTCATGTCAAGTCAAGCCAAAATGCCAGTGAACTTGTACAACTGTCACTTTTTTGTACACTTGTATATCCCAACAAATAAGTTATTTTCAGTGAACTACAAGACTCTTGAGTGTATGCCATCCATTAGTACTTCGTGCACCAAGTGTTATTGAACATGATGAAGTCCAATTAAAGCTGTAATTCTCTGTTTAAAAGTATGTTTGTATCAGACAGTACTGTATAGTTGATATGTCATCATGTAGAACATGTAGAATCTGTGTTTTACAGTACTGTAACACAACATAGAACATGTCATCAAACACATGTAGAATCTGTATATGTTTTACAGTACTGTAACACAACATAGAACATGTCATCAAACACATGTAGAATCTGTATATGTTTTACAGTACTGTAACACAACATAGAACATGTCATCAAACACATGTAGAATCTGTATATGTTTTACAGTACTGTAACACAACATAGAACATGGCATCAAACACATAGAATGTGGCCATGTTTTACAGTTCTGTAACAACATAGAACACATCAAACATGTTGAATCTGTCCATGTTTTACAGTACTGTAACACAACATAGAACATGTCATCAAACACATGTAGAATCTGTATATGTTTTACAGTACTGTAACACAACATAGAACATGTCATCAAACACATGTAGAATCTGTATATGTTTTACAGTACTGTAACACAACATAGAACATGTCATCAAACACATGTAGAATCTTCATTTCACAGTACTGTGACACAACATAGAACATGCCATTGAACATATGAAGAATCTTCATGTTTTACAGTACTGTAACAATGTATAATGTGTCACCGAACCTGTAGAATCTGTCCATGTTTTACAGTACTGTAACACAACATAGAGCATGGCATCAAACACATTTAGAATCTGGCCATGTTTTACAGTACTGTAACACAATATATGGTATGCCAATGAACACATGAATTAGTTAATTTACATTTTTCCTTCTGTTTACATATGATATATATGTACTGTCACCTTGCTTTATTCCTGTTGTGTACATCATTCGTTTACAGTTAGTTGTCACATTGATCATTTCATTGTTTTGTGAGTAACATGGCAAACCTAATAGTACAAGCATGTACGGGTTATCTGTTTCAACCAATTTATCACTAAATCAGCACCTTTGTTACATCCTGTTTAGTGTAGAAGTTAGCAAAATAAAAACGTTGGTTCATCTCCACATTGAGCATTCAAGTCCATTCAGCAGTACTTTTAGTTTAGTGCTATGAGTCCACACTTGTTCCCAGTTCTTGTCTGCAAACAATGCTGTAATCGTGCAACAAAAAAGTTAAGGCCTTGTTTTACTTTACATGTAAGTAAAAGAAACGACAGTAATTTTTGTCAAAACATGCCCAAGTTTAAACTATCAATTTTGCATCATGTGACATATTTACAAATTCCCCAAGTATAACTGTAATATAGAGAACAAATTTCCATATTAAGTGAAAGGTTTTAGTTTTAACCTCCACTTGCCTATTTGAAACTCAAAGTGAACAAAATAATTTTTGACTAGACCAGACTGCCAAAGATTTTCTCAGTCAAATTCCTTGAAATTTTGTTGTAGTTAGCCTACCACAGCATAAGTAGGTGTAGGTGAAATGAACACCACGCTTGCATTGATGTTATCAACTTTCATTTTACAACCCAACACTTATAGTTTTAAATACAGAATAATGATTAACAGTTGAAAATCAAAGATATGTTGACATGTTGCAAATATTTCTCTAAAGTTGCAGTTGACAGTTTATGTGAACCAGATTTGGACAGGCTGATTTCATATAGTTCTGACATGTTCATTTCTTCCAATCCAGCTAACTTAAATAACCACCTACCTTGTGGTATGCAGCAGTTTGCTCAACTATCTAACTTTGAAGACAAATCATGGTTACTTTTATTTTTAAAATTGACATTTAAATTATAGTTTTAATGAACAATGTTCTCGTGGTGGGGGGGGGGTTGATTTTCATGACATGAGTAAGTTTGCAATTATCAATTTGGTGAAAATAAAAACTGTGTCTTCAGTTACTTGGTAACAGCACACACTACGAATTACAAACCAAAATGCCTGAATTATTAAAGACAAACAATGAAATATCGTGGTACTACATATACATTATGAAACAAGACGATGTTACTTTTCTTTGTCAGCTTTCAGTGCGTATATTAGTCATCATAACGTTTCTCTCGCCCCGTCCTTCAAAACATTTTGTGCAATGTAATACTATCATTATCATTGTTGAAACAGTGAAACTTTGTCCACAATTTTTTTGGTTTTGTATTTTAACCCAGATGCATGGCTTTGCATATCTATCTGTAAGTAAATGTACACAGTGTTTATTTTTATGTTTAAATCCTTGACAAACACTTGACATTGATCAATATTCCTGAGTATCTGTACTTATCCATGTAACTACATTCAATGTTGTTTAAACGTTATTATTCTAATTCGAACACACACAAAAAACCTGGATGGATTCCTGTGTTGTACAAAAACCCACTTGAATATTTCAACAAGAAAACAAAGTGGTACACAATGTTTTTGGTTTTCTTTTGTTTTTGTCCAATAAATATAACTACAGTTCAATAGCAAGTATATATTGTGGTGTGCTGAATTTTTCATGCAAGACAAACACTCATGAGAAAGTCACATAGTCCCATTTACAATATTGTATAATGATACACAATCATGAATAGGTGTCCTGTGACGATATCGATACAGAACCCCCACCCCCCACCCCCACCATTCCTTCATTTAAGACACAGACTCAGTAATAAATCTCTCTTAGGATACATCTGATTGTTCATGGTATCATTTCGCTGAGAACAGCGGCCCCAGAGCAGACCCCCACACACACACACACACAAACAAACATCTCCTTTCAGACACAGATCTGATTGCGTTTTTTTGAGAACAGTAGACTCAATAGTGTGATCAGAAATAAACAGATTTAATAAGATACACAGCTAACAAATGAACTCGAAGTCTTAGATTTGTCAGTGCCAAGCTACATAGTAAATGTAGAAACGGATAACGGTTGGTGTGAAGTTAGACTGTAAGATGCCTTGTTGTGCTGCCCTCACCGGTCTGTTCTATCTATGAAAGTGGTTGACCGATGTGTGAGGGCGCCCCATCACCGTAACCATCAGACTAGTGTGAAGTAAAATACATACTTTGTAGACTGGGTGTGCTGTTATCAAGTCAGTGCAAACAACAAAAGTAATCTTTGAAAATTATTCTCATTTATTGCAGTGATAACTAAGTATTTGCCATCGATATTGCACAAGAATGACATAAGATAACTATCTGCAGTAATGAAGTATAAAAACAGATTAAACTCAAAGAGTTCCAATTACAAGTACAAGTTGACAATTATATTTCTTTTGATTTTGAAATGAATATTACCAACTATGTTCAACTATCATTTCTTCATCCTAATCAGATTTGAATACCCTCATAATGCTGCACAGCAATGAAAGTTTTAAATCATAAATAATCTATTTTATAAATAACGAATACAAAAGAAAGATACACACTAGATATAAATGAGTAATATTGCACAAACCCCTCCTTGGCCTTACATAATGTCATTGCACTTCATTGCATGTAATTTCTGTGTCTTGGCAATAATTGTAACTTTCTATAGCAAACTTGTCTGTGATAATGACAACTCTTTGAACTTCTGAAGTTAATGAGAAGTGGACTCTAATATGTAATACTGGATATTGTTCAGGAAAATATCGCATCATTCATCTGTGAAAAGTACAACAGACAAAACAACACACTACACCAAGTATAAAACTAACGATACCACAACCTCAATGTCACTGTTATAGTAACCATGGAGACAAACTAAGAATACAATACTGGTAATCTAGCAACATCTGTGTACACACTTTTCATTCAAAGTTAATTTTGAAAGAACTATAAGTGAGGGCACTGTTATAAGGAAAGATTGATTCCAATGCTCTATCACCGATCTATAATTCATCCCACTACCACTAGATGGCGCTGTTCATAATGTAGACAGCAGATATTAGATAGATGCTATTGCATAGTTCAAACTACATCCCATATGGTAAAACTTCCAGTGTGTGACCATTACACATACAATACAATATTATGCTACTTATACAACTGACACTTCTATCTAAAAATATATACATAATATATAACAGCCTCCATAAAATATCTAGAAGTATGTAAAAAAAAAAATAATTTTAAGTTAAATATCCTATACATACACATATCTTTATCAGATACCAATTACATGTAATGTAACGGAAAATATATTTAAAAGCATTCAGTACGTGTATAATATTATATCATTGAAGGAAATATCAATGCATTCAATTGTGACACAAATTTTGAAGGTCTTTAGCCTCTAAGTATGTGTTGGGTCTTGTCTATATAACTGAGAATCAATGTATGGTAACACTGCTTTCTGGCACACATCAAAACTGATGTTTACAAATATGGACTTTTTATTTAAAATTAAAATCAATTTTCACTGTGGAGTGATGTAAACATCATTCCTGCAACTATGGATAAATATAATGCTACAGAACACATCTTGTGATTATAAGAAGGTAATCACACCACAATATGTCATATTCCAATTACTCACTCTGCAGCCATTTTTCAATGAAGTGTCACAAGGGGACATCCTACATTAAGAAACACGAGGGCTAAAGCTTAGGTCATGAATGAACCACATAAAATTACAAAAAACACAGTAAATAAAAATGCATAAAGATCGACCCGATGAGCAAGTTCTTTAAAATGATATCATTTCAAACAAACCAGCTGAACTTTTCTGAATGGCTGAAAGTGCCATTGACTTTAGTTTTGAAATATTGAGAAATGACAATTTTTTCAAAGAAGTGCAAGTAGCCCCCACTTTCCGGTTTCCAAATAGCACTCCTAGTGGCTGAATTATACAATCTTTTGTTTTTTCTTCTAACCTCAATATGGAATACAAAGGGAAACATTGCTACATGTAGCATTGGGTTATCAGTGTCATTTCACACTATATAATAGTACTTCTTCATCAAGTCGATCATCAAATATATACAGATATATAAATACTAAGAGTTAAACTGTCTGCACACTTCAACACAATTCATAATATCAGCTGCAAAGTGTAATCTCAATGCATTATCCCTAATATTGCACTTTATTAAAATCTCTTTTAAGTTAGGTCAAAGTTCAAAAGGAACCAGTTCATGGTAAGTTTCATATCAAATTACCAAGATCCTCTTTTTTGTTTTCCTTCAGACAAACATCATGAAAACACCAAGGGGATTTCATGAAGTTTCTGTGAAACTGATTTAACTCGTGTGAAAAAACCATGTTAAATATTTCAGAGCAATTGTTGCATTTACTCCTGGTTTTGTATAGTTAATGAATTGTTTTTAAAAAGTGAGTATGTATCAGCCATCAATCTGGTAAGTACACTATGAAATTAGAAGTAGGTCAAGGAGACTGATTAAATATTGCATGGTTGGTACCAATACCATATCCAGTATGTACAGACTGTATTCATTTGCATGGTTGGTACTAATACCATATCCAGTATGTACAGACTGTATTCATTTGCATGGTTGGTACCAATACCATATCCAGTATGTACAGACTGTATTCATTTGCATGGTTGGTACCAATACCATATCCAGTATGTACAGACTGTATTCATTTGCATGGTTGGTACCAATACCATATCCAGTATGTACAGACTGTATTCATTTGCATGGTTGGTACTAATACCATATACAGTATGTACAGACTGTATTTATTTGCATGGTTGGTACCAATACCACATTCAGAATGTACAGACTGTATTCATTTGCATGGTTGGTACCAATACCACATTCAGAATGTATAGACTGTATTCATTTGCATGGTTGGTACCAATACCATATACAGTATGTACAGACTGTATTCATTTGCATGGTTGGTACCAATACCATATCCAGTATGTACAGACTGTATTCATTTGCATGGTTGGTACCAATACCATATCCAGTATGTACAGACTGTATTCATTTGCATGGTTGGTACCAATACCATATCCAGTATGTACAGACTGTATTCATTTGCATGGTTGGTACTAATACCATATACAGTATGTACAGACTGTATTCATTTGCATGGTTGGTACCAATACCATATCCAGTATGTACAGACTGTATTCATTTGCATGGTTGGTACCAATACCATATACAGTATGTACAGACTGTATTCATTTGCATGGTTGGTACTAATACCATATCCAGAATGTACAGACTGTATTCATTTGCATGGTTGGTACCAATACCATATACAGTATGTACAGACTGTATTCATTTGCATGGTTGGTACTAATACCATATACAGTATGTACAGACTGTATTCATTTGCATGGTTGGTACCAATACCATATCCAGTATGTACAGACTGTATTCATTTGCATGGTTGGTACTAATACCATATACAGTATGTACAGACTGTATTCATTTGCATGGTTGGTACCAATACCACATTCAGAATGTATAGACTGTATTCATTTGCATGGTTGGTACCAATACCATATCCAGTATGTACAGACTGTATTCATTTGCATGGTTGGTACCAATACCATATCCAGTATGTACAGACTGTATTCATTTGCATGGTTGGTACCAATACCATATCCAGTATGTACAGACTGTATTCATTTGCATGGTTGGTACTAATACCATATACAGTATGTACAGACTGTATTCATTTGCATGGTTGGTACCAATACCATATACAGTATGTACAGACTGTATTCATTTGCATGGTTGGTACTAATACCATATCCAGAATGTACAGACTGTATTCATTTGCATGGTTGGTACCAATACCATATACAGTATGTACAGACTGTATTCATTTGCATGGTTGGTACTAATACCATATACAGTATGTACAGACTGTATTCATTTGCATGGTTGGTACCAATACCATATCCAGTATGTACAGACTGTATTCATTTGCATGGTTGGTACTAATACCATATACAGTATGTACAGACTGTATTCATTTGCATGGTTGGTACCAATACCACATTCAGAATGTATAGACTGTATTCATTTGCATGGTTGGTACCAATACCATATCCAGAATGTACAGACTGTATTCATCTGTAAAGTCTATTATGAAGTTTACAGTTTGCTCTGTTCAAACTGGTCACATTCTCCCCCGAATGGCTAAATTTGAAACTCTACTTGTGACATTTCTTTACCATTCTAACTCTATATATGGATGCTACAATGTATGTCATCTCAACCCTGACCCCCTTCTTCAACATTTCACATACCCTTCCTGGGTATGTCACTATGGTTATCATAGTAACAATCTGTTCAGCATATGCCCTTCTGAGCTATATCACTATGTCAACCCCAACAATTTGTTCTATATACTTGTCCTTCCAGGCTATCTCACTGTGTCAGCCCTAACCATCAGTGCAGTAAATGCCCTTCTAGACTTTCTCGCTGTGCAAGCCTCCTTCCAAGCTATCTCACTGTGTCAGCCCTAACCATCAATCCTGCAAATGCACTTCTAGACTTTCTCACTGTGTAAGCCCTAACCACCTGTTCAGCCTTTCACATGCCCTTTCAAACTTTGCCATCCAACTCAGCATTTCCTCTTCACTGTCCAAGTCATCCATGTCATCATATTCATCAAACGTTTGATTTCCATGCATATAAAAGAAGGATTGAATTGGTCCCCTACACATGGGACACTTGTCAAGCAATGGAAAGCAGTGATCACAGACACAAGCATGTCTACATGGTAGTAAGACTCTAGAGATTGATGCATTCTGACACACAGTGCAGTCTCTGGCTCCTGCAGGCAAGTCTTCAGTCTCAAGCTCTGCAAATATATTAGGATCCAGTGTCTCTGCTGATGTGGAGTCTTCAGATTGTTCAGTCGACACAAAAAATTTCTGAAAAAAAGGGTAAATCATAATATTCATAAATACATAATTGTATCGCAGTTATTACTTACATCATTAAAATTTGCATGCCTAGTGTAGGTATGTGCACAGCAGTGCAGTACCATAAATATTATTACATATTTCTATGCAAATCAGTGCACAATGACGCCATGCTCAAGAATCAAACTAAAAATGAAGACTTCATGTATGTACTTCTTTACGTACATGTATGTATATGTTTATCTTTGCATGCAATTGGTATTAAATTGCACACAGGGCATTGTCACACAACCAATTACTTTGGCTGACAAGATATGGGCTTCTAGTTGAAACTAAAGTCTCTGCTAATGACACATCATGGGTTATCACCCCTATTTTCCTGCATTATTTAGTATGGTCTTTTACTGTGTGTGGCATACAACATAGTCCAGGTACATCAGGGTAGAACTATAGGGAGTGAATGTAGTACTCACCTCTCTACATAGAACTATAGGGAGTGAATGTAGTACTCACCTCTCTACATAGCACTATAGGGAGTGAATGTAGTACTCACCTCTCTACATAGCACTATAGGGAGTGAATGTAGGACTCACCTCTCTACATAGCACTGTAGGGAGTGAATGTAGTACTCACCTCTCTACATAGAACTATAGGGAGTGAATGTAGTACTCACCTCTCTACATAGCACTATAGGGAGTGAATGTAGTACTCACCTCTCCACATAGCACTGTAGGGAGTGAATGTAGTACTCACCTCTCTATATAGAACTATAGGGAGTGAATGTAGTACTCACCTCTCTACATAGCACTATAGGGAGTGAGTGTAGTACTCACCTCTCTACATAGCACTATAGGGAGTGAATGTAGTACTCACCTCTCCACATAGAACTATAGGGAGTGAATGTAATACTCACCTCTCTAGGTAGAACTATAGGGAGTGAATGTAGTACTCACCTCTCCACATAGAATTATAGGGAGTGAATGTAATACTCACCTCTCTAGGTAGAACTATAGGGATGAGAGAGAATGAATGTAGTACTGTACTCACCTCTAAGTTACAACAACTGCCTGTATTTGTGAAAACCATTTGGAGGATAATGTGAGATTTGACTGAGTAGCCACTGTCAGGCAAATGAATGGCACTCACCATGGAAACCTGCAAAAATAACAACACCAACCATCTTGGTATAATTTGACAAAAAAGTATTTAAATGAATGGTAGAAACTCAGACAAATACGGATTATATTCCATAACCTAGACAATTATGATACCATGGACAGACCAGGTTTTATGTAATCAAAGTAAAAATGTGTGTTTTCAGTCTGGAAATCACAAGAAAAATAAGGGTTTTGACACTACTTGTGTTCAACACACAGTGATAAGATTCTGTGTATCATTTGTAAATTCCTTGGCTAACCAAATTAAAAATTTATATTTCACTACATCGCATATTTGTTGAACATTCTGATATCCAGCTTGACACAGTAATTCAACCAAGCAGACTTCAGAACGTGTCATTTCTTTGCCAAAGTTTAATTATCATGGTGCAAATGGAAATGCATCACAAACTCAACACTTTGGTTTCTATTGGTCATGTCTATAAACCTGAGTCTAATTTCTTACCAACTAAACTACAATGGCTGAAATATAAAACCTTTCTATTCAAAGCATTTGAGGGATATAAACAAGTAATATACATAATGAGAACAAACCATTGAACTGGTCAGAAATATCTGCTTCCCAAAGTCAGTCCCAATCTATACTGTTCATGCACAAATAACATTAATGATACATGCTGATATCCTCAATTAAACTAAAGGTTTCCTGTCTTGACAGCAGTTATTAGTAATCACATAGTAAATTCACAAGCTACGTGAATAATTTTCTTAAAATATCAAAGAATTTATGTCAGTGATAAGAAACAAGAATTTTGGCATTAAATGTCACCTTGCTGGGAAAAATTGACTGATGTAGTTTCCTGGTTTCAGTCAGGATACACAAATTTTTTAACGTTTTATACGAATCTATTAGAAAATATGTTCAAATACATGAGATAGGGCACGTACATGTATCATGGAGTCATGATAGTCTGATGATTGGAGAGTTTGAATTGGAAGTTGCTAGTTCAAGCCTCTGAATGGCTAAGTCTTTGAGCAAGATTTGAACAATGATTGATTGTGCCCACGTAGACCTAGCTGTAAAATTGGGGACCTGGTACGATAGAGGTTGTATTGTGAATGTTTTAATCCTATGTACTTATAGAGGCAGCAATGGATTACATGCACTCCCAAGAGAGTTGAGGAAGTATACATGATGACTCTCTCTAAGTCCATACCAGGGGTAATACTTGCATGTTAAAGTGCTTTAGTGTGGGAAAGTGTTACATTAAATCTACTACTATTAGTGAGAAGTCCATCTTACTATATTTGACTGTTCCTCTTCCTGGATATCACTATCCTGTGTTGCATCAACTGACATTACTACTACCAATGGATATTTTGTTCTTGGCAATCCACCAAGATTAAGTTGCTGATTTACTGGTTTCAGTTCTATTACTTCCCCTTGACATACATCCAGACTGATTGATTTATGTTAAGGAATGAATGCATGGATTAATACAGACTTAACTTCTAACTCCAAGCATGGTTTGTTGGATGTTCTGATCTCTGACTTGACACAGTCATACAATCCAAGCAGATTTCAGAACATACATCATATTTCATTTCCCAAAGTTTAATTATCATGGTACAATTGGAAATGTACCACGAACTCAACACTTTGGTATCATCTTGTAACTTTACAAGATATGCATGTATATTCCACCAGTCAAAAGTGTGACAAGAATGACTAAATGCCAAGAAAAGTTTGACTTAGTAATGACTGAAAAAATAAATTTCTCTTTAAAATGCTGTATTTCATAAATACTGGAATGACTGGGGAAAAACAAAATCCTCCACAAACAAGCAAGTCACTGTGTGAATTGTATCACCTTCTTTTATAGGAATCTTTGTGACCTTAGTATCAAAAAGATGAACTTCAAGCCTTGATACACTCCAGATACAGTCAAAAGGATACTCGACTGGATCATTTTGGCATAAACTAACTGGAGCTGAGCAATCTTGACTTTGTGCTTCACTTGACTGTTGTCTGTGAGTAAATACGTTGTAGAGAGAGCTTATATTCAGTCCCCAGTAGACATCAAGTGTACATGGCACTTCACTTGATACTTTCAACTTGACACCACCTAATATCAGAGAATAGTACAAAGGTATGACACGCAAAAAAGTTATTGTATGATGGTCAGTGACAATGATGCATAATCTCAGGTCACTATGTAGTAATCATACAAACTTCTTATTTGCCATTTAATTCACTAGATATCTACTTCTACATTTGTACATATCCAACAAGGATTATCAACATATATATATATATATATATATATATCAAGCAAACTTTAATCAGCAAAGTGCGCTCTAACAAAGCAATTAATATTTTCCTGTATTTATTTTTGATAGCTGTCTAACACATCTCTGTGATACTGACAAGGCACTATCTGGTAATTAAATATACTAGGATCTCACTTCTGAAGGAACAACTACCTACATATACATCCAGCCTGTACAATTAATAATAGACTTTTCAAAAAAACTATGTCAATATTTTGGAGGCTAGAATTGAATTTATAATTGTCGATGAAAGACATATTTATATCTATTCATGGAATATCATCACTTATTTTCCTTGTGGTACACGTTCATGTCATTCCTACAGGAATACAACATATTTATCTTCTGCTGCAACAAAGAAGTATGTTACTTCTTGGACAGTGTCACAGTCATGCTTGTAGTTTTATGATAATGATTTATCTTGACTGTCATTATACTTACTATTTAGAGCAGCTGAATCAGTATTGAATATTTCTAAACTGAATGGATTTCTCATTCCAACCATGGCAGTAACTGGTACATCCTCTCCCACTGGTTGACTGCTTACAGGTAGTGGATTGATTCCAAGTCTGCCTCAAATATAAAAACAAATTTGTCCAATTAAGTCAAAATTTATAATACCCGAGTCATCATCTTCATTTTGGGTTCGAAAAGAGAAGGTACTTGGTGAAGATTATTATACCTTGTACTATAATTATGGTTGGCCAACGCCATACCAGAGAGTGGGAAATCTGGTAAGATTTGCAAAGATTTCTATACCTTGTACCTTGTACCATTATGTTGGTAGTAACCCTGGCAACAGAGATACACATCTGGTAAAATTTGCAAAGATTTATATACCTTGTACCATAATTTGACAGAAAACCCAGTAAACACATGGAGAACTCAGATAGATTTGAACTACACTGGAATGAACTATGTATATAAAAAAAATAACGACATTATACTTATAACATGGATATTTTGTTGAACATTCTGATCTCTGACTTGACAGTCATATAGACAAGCAGATTTCAGAATATACATTGTTTTATTTCCCAAAGTTTAATTATCATGGTAGTATTGGAAATGTACCACGAACTCAACACTTTGGTATCATCTTGTAAATTTGCAATGTACATGTACAGTAAATGTGAATGATGACATGAAGAGGTTACAATTCAGACAATATTCCCTAACTTAAATTGAAGTTTAATAATACCTCTTCATTCAAAGTTTAATAATAATAATAATAACATCACAACATATTTCCCTTCTACAAATACAGATGTAAATTTAGTTCAAACACAGTTTCAATAAACCATTCCAGTTTTCATGAATATGGGACTAAATTATTCTACAATGAACTTTTAAAGTAAACAGAAATCCAAAATTACATTCCAATAATCAAATCCATTTTTTCTTTGTAATTTATACTCAACAAGTTTGAATATTGTAAGCTTAGAAATATCCCTGTTCCATAAAACAAAGAATTTACAAACATTACTGCCTGGGCTTTTTGATAAGATTTCCTCTAGACCCAGTGTACGTGTAGGCTAGTACTAGGGGAAAGTGAGTTGTTCAGGGTCAGCTGAAAAGCAACCCTTGGTATTTTAACATATTGTTGGCTAAGTGCCATGTGTTTTTGCCTTGGTATCTTTCATACTTCCCTACACAGTATAGATGAGAGATGAGAGATGAGACTCTTTTATATTGATCAGCTTTCTCATCCCATGGCTCTATCACTAATACATTCATGCTCCTTTGTAATTTACTGGTAATGTATTTTATAAATAAATTAAGTTATTGCATTATTTTCATAAAGATTAGTAACTTCCACCTGGTGTCAACATTATGTACCCTGATATCAAAATAAAGTTGATGTTGTGGTGGTAAAAGAACAATTAAACCATCTGACACTTCTGGATTTAAACAAAGGGAAGAAACAAAGAAACTGTGACAAATGAGTGTGAATGTGACTGTGAATGAGAAAATAAGACATGTGGGAAAGGGCAAAAGAAGTCATGAATAGTTTGTATTTGGAACATGGATTACAGAACTCAAACGAGACACTGTGAAATAGAGTTTTATTAATAGTTCACATCACAGTGTACTGGGAATGATAGATGCGATATGCACATTGTCATACACAAATGGAGAACAGACTGCTATGCTAGTGCTACATGTACCGTACATTGTAACACAGGTTACTGGTACTCGAATCAATCTGTATGGGTTGTTTTAAATGTATGGTAAATCAGATTTCTTAATTTCTTATTTACCAAACATTTTTTTTAAATCGTACAGATTGATTCGAGTACGTGTGCATAATTGTAAGATCTCCCATTACACCTCCTTGCCTTGGTGACCACGGAAGTACCACTTCAAACATTTTTGGATCTACAAAAAATACTACCATTGAACTTTCAAATACGATTCTTCACCAGCTGAGAATGGTCGCATGATGAAATTTCACAGTTCCTAAAAAAAATAGTTGCTAATGGCGGAAACTTGAGAACAATGGTAATGCCCGACAAGGGCCACATATTTCCCACACACAATAGTCGCACACACAAGTGTGTACAAATTACTAGTATGTTGTGAGTGCACGACAGATGCACATTGCTTTGTGCATGAAAAACATCGATATTTTTGGTTATTGATATATTCTAGTAACAAAATCTGACACCATACCTTATAATAAAAATTGCCATGGCGGAAAAACAAAGAACGACGGTAAATATTGATAAAATTGACGAAATCTCTGATATTTCTGCAATGTCCGCCGCCATCTTGGTTTTCTGATTTGTTTGGTATATGTTTCCTCGCACGAAACACTTCGGTGGGGGGGGGGGTTACCTCAGGGGCTTGAAATTGGCCATATTTGTTTGCAAACAGTTGAGGGTTTTTTGTTTATTGTTTAATCGTTTTCTTTACAAAAAATTTGTTTGTTTACTTTTTTTCTCTTTAAAAATATATTTTCCCTGCAAGGTGCCATGTAATAAAGTGATGATTTGAAAATCTGGTATTTTTTTTCTGAATTAATTTTAACTTGTTCTTTTAATTGTTGGTTTTACGTGTAATAACCCAGCTTTATTATGACTACCTTATTAATTAAGTGACTGTCAGTCTTCTATGAAAGTCAACTTATAGAAATTAACATGACAAAGAGTAAGTATAAGTAATGGTACAATATTGGTTGGATAACTGTTCTGCGCGACAAAGCGGGGGGGTGGCGCCGAGCTTTGCTACGCTACTTTCACTTTCTAGTTTCGCCATGAGGAAAATACACGTAAAGGTTGCCATAAAAGTGTGCTATGCAAATGCATGGGACCTACACTGATCATCAATAGTAATACCAGAAAAAACAAACAGTTCTTCAGTTTCGCTTTGAAAGTAGCCAGGCTAGAGGCCGCAACCGGCAAATGAAAGTCGATATGAGGTTTACCAGTTTATATTGCCTCGAATATTTCGACCATTCATTTTGATGAATCGTAATAGATCAGTTGCCGGTTCCAAGATGCATTGCGTGTCTCTCCATACAATGTACGCGCGGAGCCTTTGCACGCGCTACTCAGTGGGCTGGTTATCACATGACGGTACCCTGGGTTTACCCGTAAAATCCCACTCTGTCATCGATGGCGTTCAGTCTTTGTTCTATAAAATCACCCATAATTAAAGAGGTCAACATGTCTCACCATCATTTCCTGCTGAAAATGTTATTTCAAATGTAATAAAGACAAAACAAGACTAAATCTAACAACATAAGCGACGTCCTTTCGCGCAATGCATCTTGGAACCGGAAATCGACTATTTCTCATTAGGCCAGTTTCGCTGTAAATGTTATACTTTTAAATACACCAAGTTTCTGTTGCGATGATTTCACCAGGGGCATGAGGCAAGAATTCTGATGAAATCTCCGAAAATGATAATGATATACTGGTAATAAAAGCCCAAGCTAGCTATGAATCACATTTACATACTTACTTCTTAAATTTATTTATAGTATATTGTAATAAACTCATTATACATGTCTACACATATCTGTTATTTTGGTTATAAGGCCGGAAATGGGATGATTAAAAATTGCTATTATATGTATGTATGTACTTGTACAGTTTCTGGTCTTTAAAAAAATGAAACATTTTTTAATAATCGCAGAAACTTTATATAAATATGGAAGACTCCAAAAAAGAATAAAAGAAAAAGAAAGTATACAGAGAGACATGGTGCAAAATCGACGCTTAGCAGTGCGCTCGCGACAGCTGACGCGCTGCTTGCCATGCTCAGGGCCGGCCATGCTCGAGCTGGCTAGGTCAAACGCGTTCCTGATACAGCATGTACAGAGGGGTAGGGCACGGCATCGAATAAACCAATCAGGACGCTTGAAATCGACCAAATAAGAACACCAAAGTGCCTACCCTTCTATTTTAGTAAATGAGCAAAGTGAGCAAAGTGAGCAAATGCTGAGCTCGTGGAGGTTGAATTTTCAAATTCCAGTATTTTCATGACCGTTTGCCAAGATTCGACTCATTCGAGCTCGCGATCACACGACAAGACAGAGAAGTACATTATCATGATTATCATGATTTTACGGTTGTTGGGGCGCTATTCAATCGCGCATCGGTAAACTATACACACGTACACGGCGCAGCGCGTGTCCCGTGTATTCTATTTATATTCCAGTGCGATTCGATATAGTTAAATATATGCATTTCTCTCTGTATTATAATTAGATATTAATTATCGATTCCAGATACTGAAATAATTGTAAACAAGAACTTGACAGAACTTATGTTGTCTTTATTCGTGTTATTCAATATTGTTATAGACACCAGAAGTGTTGTCTCATGCCCTTAGTTTATTTCAATATTTCAACCGACACCTCATTGCATTAATTTGCATGCCAACTTCGAGCAACGTTAACCAATAACGTCAGAATTTTATCAAGTAGAGATAACGCCTCTTTCTAAAACCTGCGGGGACTGTAGTGTCTGATCCAAACAAATTCACATTTGAGAGCTTTAATATAAAAAGGATTTTTGATTTTCGAAATCTAAAGATTTGCATACGGAGTTGCCGATGGTTCCAACGACATTAAATATTTTCAACAGACAAATGAGTCTATATTGTTGTTTAGGTCGTGTCCAGTCATGTTTACATCCATATTTGCATATATGAACACATCATTTTCTAGCGACGCTCCCAAACCTATACTCTTGCGCACAAAAATTTGTTTTCCGATGTTGCAAGTCATGGAATAGCGCTTCTGGTGACTGCACTTTAATAGGTGAGGTTTGATTATCGTAATTGTTCGTTTAAAAATCATAGGGTGATTGAAACTGGCAGGTGTGGCACCGGTGGCTCGTTAGGCTGGCCATAAACCCTCCACCCAGGAGGAGGCTAGGGTCTATGGGCTGGCCGGACCTTCATAAGTTCGTACCTTTTTATTTACTATACATTTAAAAAACATACAGATAGATTCGAGTGTCTGCGCTCTGGACCGTCAGTTTGTAGTATTAAATCATCGTCTATGCCCTTGTGCTGATATGATACCAATAAAATTGTATCGACAGGTATACGTTTTGGTCGCAGGCAAGTATTTAAATTTACTCTTGTTTTGTTACGTTTCTGACTCGTAGTCGAGCAACTGACATGCTCCGATCCGCGGCAAACCCTTCTCGCAACTCCGTTGCTCCATAGACAAGTATAGTTGTACAGTTTACCGTGGCCGATGGCGACAAATCGGTCTTCTAATTCAAGTGTCGGTCTTCTAGTTCAAAAAAACGGTCTTCTAATTCAAGTGTCGGTCTTTTAGTTCAAGTGTCGGTCTTCCAATTCAAAAATCGGTCTTCTAGTTCAAGTGTCGGTCTTCTAGTTCAAGTGTCGGATTTCGGCCTCGGTAATAGTTCTATACTTGTCTGTGGACTTGTCTGTGGTTGCTCGCTACTCAGCCTGATGGCCTCACTGCGTAGTTATGAGCTAGCAACTTCACGAGCGCCCGTGGTTCTCGCCAGCACAGACCACTGTCTTTTTCTGCTTTCACTACCCATGATCTCGTCTGTCTGGTGGTTTAAAATGTTGTAGCACTAGAGGGTGTCATTGGACTATAAAGGCCAAAGGGTCCTTTTTCATTGATTTACTAAGGTTATAACATACAATTAACCTTTGTAAATCAATTGATCTACCAGGCTGATGAACATTTTCGGTCCTGTCGTTGCATTATATTAAAACACAGCATCTGCTGTCATTCATTTCCATCAGTTCGCATGTCTGTCATTAATACTGACACCCAATCTGATGTGTTGAAAGCGGCTACAAACGACATAGAACGATGGAAATAGAGGTAAATAAAGACACCTAGCCGACTTCACCACATTAGATTTTAATCAGATTGAGTGACACCCAACAACGGTACACTTCTTCTTACAACTCTCTTACAAATCAACAATTAACGGACTTGCACCTGAATATACCTTGCTGAACGCATTCTATGGAACAATTACACACCCTGTGCTCTGGTCATGAGCTCACACTCATTACCCGAGAACTAGTATTAAATTATATGGCGATCGATCACCTATACTCCCGTCCAAAGTAGTAGCCCCCATCGGGCTTCGCCCTTTGGAGGTTAATTATATGGCGATCGATCACCTATACATCTGTAACCATTTGGAATCGACTACAAGTGATCTGCCATCCGATACTGTAACGAGTCTCAGAGCTAAATTAATGATTCCATTCAGGATATTTGGTAATTTTCATTATGAACTCTGAAATGAAGTCAAAAAAGATTGTCACATTGAAATAGCCAGCCAACCAGTTTCTTCTTCCATCTTCTACGAGGCACCATACCGTCTTGGACCCGTCACCGTGTATAGAATTGAATTCACAACGAAACATTCATACATGTATCTGATTTCAACGAACGCCAAGTTAACGACTTGGTTGATTTTAATAAGTCTTATGAAAGACATCACCTGAGATTTTATATCCAATCACTTTGTCTAGATTAGTAATAAATATTCATATCTCAAAGACCATAAAATAGTTTTACAGAACAATGAAATCATACGATGAAGTTCTAAAATTAGCACATCACGTCAAAGCTTGCTGACGCTTCAATGTAAAGGTTCAAATTCATGTTATTTTTTATTTAAAAAATCGTCCAGTGTACAGTAAAGTGTAAAGTGTAACCCTTCCAACATTCCATTTTGAAAATGTCACCCTCTCCGGTCCTTTGAACGCGTTTTTACAAAACTGTGATCACAGTCATTTGTTTCCCGAGTTATGTCTCAGAATATTTCTACCAGAATACAATTACAGTGATCTTTATCAGAATTTTAATATTCAAAGTCTCCAATCTCGTGGGAAATTGCTGGATGCAGTCTTTTTATATTTATGCTCTTTTAACTCAATGTATATTGTTGCCAATGTTCCGTTTCATGTGCCCTCCAGGAATCTCCATTCCCACTACACATTTAAAATGGTACGTTTTTAATAATTCTACTCAAAGGAAAAACTCGTTTTTACCTAGGACCTTCAATTTTATCAATACCTTGCAAAACACTGACATGTTTTCCAGTCTCAGTACTTTTAGAAAAGATGTCCTAAATGAAATAGTTGATGTGTGAATTTAACGCAATTTCGGTAATTTTACCTTCTTTTAATTTATTTTAATTCTATTTTTACTAGTTTTGTAAATATTGTATGCATTTTAGTCTTTCCAATTTCAGAGTGTCTGTAAATGGGCAGGGGTAATCCTATAGACATCTCAAATAAATAAATAAATAAATAAATACTAGTCTCATATGGTATTGTTAGTAGCTCCAGCTTGGGGACGGTCTCGGTCAATGTTAATATACCAGTGTAATATCGTATTGTAAGTAGCTCCAGACTGGGGACTGTCCCAGAATATGGTTTTGTACTAGTCTAGTATCGTATTGTAAGTAGCGCCAGACTGGGGACTGTCCCAGAATATGGTTTTGTACTAGTCTCGTATCGCCGTTATAAGTAGCTCCAGACTTGGGACTTATATGACGAGTTACAAAGGTTATAATACTTACGTCAAATGTCTTGTTTATAGAGTAAACCCAAACAGTTGTAATCAGTCATACCTGATAGTGAAGTCAAGTAGACCTACGTAAACCTGAGTTGACTCAAATTGTCGTGAAGAAACCCACTTGCTTGTTGGACGTCGGTGTCTCGATCCTCGAAAGCTAAGAAGTTGTATCATACCACCCAAAGAAAGTCGAGACCATCGAAGTGAGGATATGGAGACATATTTATCAAAACGTGGTGACAGCATCAAAGATTCTGCTACAATTTTAGATGATGCTGAGGTCATATATCAGGCTAATAAGTATAATAAAGAAACCAACCCAAAGGTAGGTACTGTACTTTGTCACCCATTGCACAAACTTTAAACTTGGACCTGTACGATGCATCGTATATATCAGACTATACTAACAAGTATGATAAAGAAACCAACCCAAAGGTAGGTACTGTACTTAGACTCTCTCACAGTCCTGAAGCTTCGCATAAATAGCTAAAACTTGGGTTGTTTTGTATGTATCTACTGCATAATTGTACTCGTACACCAGTATCCCAGGGATCTAGCCCTGTACTGTGCGCCCTCATCGATCACATTGGGCTAACCTTTTGTTGATGGAGATCAGTAAAGTTATTTGTGAACAATCTAAATCGATTGCTCTATGATGTTAACAATGTTACATTATCAGTATCCACAAACATAAAGAAAATATAGTATAAATAATTATTCCGGAAAGTCAAAATTTTGAACCTAAAACTAACACATTATTGTCCGTATTATTCACTTGATCATGAATATCCACGATTTAACCAATTTCTTGATCTGCGACGATTCTTTTCGGATGATAAGTATTGCTCTTACTTTACAGGGTGTTATCAATGCAGGTACTGCTGAGAATGTTATATCAGCTGATCTAGTTGGTGAAAGAGTGAGTGTTATAATTGATATCACTCTTATTTCAGTATATTATGATATTGCAATATAATGCAATTTACATTAAATTGTGCCAATTACTTTCCTATGGAAACTTTGACAATTGAAACACATTCACACTTTTTATAACAAATAACTTAAAAACTTTGTACGACACCAATGATTCTTTCAAGCTGAGTCCTCGGGTGTTCTTCAAGGATGGGAAGTTATTTATGTTAACGTATGTGAGATACTTCAACCTATTGTTCGTGTAGATTGATAGTAAAAACTTATGGCCCTGTCTCTGTTTACATATAAATAATAGACCACGGATGCGAGAAGTTGTAAGCCAGGATTTACTAGTATTCAAACATTTATAAATTTGTAACCATATCACCTCCACAGAGGACTCTTTATCAGTTGAATAACTAGTGACCTAGACTGCTAGACTAGCTTTGCCACAGTGGTGATAAGTATACTTGGGAGATTCACACTTTGTGATGTCCTTTTATTTTTGTATAATATTAATAATGATGTTGGGTTCTTATATAGCGCTTTCCCACTCCGTGCTCAAAGCACTTTACAATTATTACCCCTGGCTCGGATCAGAACAGCACAACGGCCCTTTAGGCTTCCTCAACTCCCCGGGGAGCATACAATCCATTGCAGCCATTTAAGCGCATAGGATTAAAGTATGTCAGAAGAAAGTTTAAGAAGTGGCTATTTAGCCTCCTATGTTTCAAATAGTTACTGTATAGTTTCAACACTAGATGTGACCTGACAAAAACACACAGACCATTAACCTAAAAACGTTATAGTGTATAAGGCCCTATATGTCATTATGACTGATGTGCTTTATATTTGCTCTTATACGAGATCGAGGGA